>NC_084892.1:14590000-14800000 GCF_958979055.1 Alnus glutinosa
CATACAGTGCATTTGAGTAATTGACATTTTGACTCATTTTGCAATTTGGACTTTGGAGTTTTGCACAAAGCAGTGAAACTGTGAAAGCACAATTGCACATAATGCACATTTCAGTCATTCAGTGTTTCACATTTGCAGTCACCGTGGTCCGTGAATTGAGAATTCACTGAATTGGATTTTTCATTTTTATGTAATTATGTTATGTTTTCCAATTTCCACTGCCACTTGGCCACTTTTCCAGTATTTTCTGCTTTTATGTATTATTTTTTTTAAAAAAAAAAAAATTATGTAAAAAGGACTCAACACTCAAGGTATAAGAAAATAACAGCCCAGTGGCCCTGCTAGCTGTCGGCTGGGCCTGCTGCCAATTTGCCAAATCCTAAAAATTAAACTAATAAAGCAAAAACTATAAAGGCCTTAAAATTATTTTGAGTCTTTTTGACCCATTAAAAAATGAGGCTCAAATTAAGAAGGGCCAGAAGGCCCATTTTAAGGCTTAATCTTAACCAAAATCAATTAACCGACCGCCTTAACCGATCGTTAACCGACTCCTTAACCGACCGCTTTAACCACCTTAACCGATAACTTCGAAAATTTTCCTTGTCGGTTAAATGTCGGCGAATTAACCGACTTAACCGACATGGTCGGTTAACCGAACCGACTTCGCCGATTTAACCGCCTTCCGAACCGCTGCACACTCCTCATTTGAACTCTTCACCAAGACCACCCCATGAGAAATCACGACTAAGCTTCTCTATGTGATTTGCAACACTCGCAAGGAGAGGGGAGAGGGACAAGAAATAAGTAGGCAAATTGGAAAGTGTGATCTTTATAAGGGTAACCTCACCACCCTTAGACAAGTACATCCTGGAATTCCAGCTAACCAAATGACATTAGAAGCTGTTAACACCACTTAACAATTTGAAGTTGTTAGAAGAGTTATTAGTGTTTGTGGGTATTTTGGTCATTGTTATATTTCTCAAACTTATATAATAAGATGTGTAAGGTATGCTACGTAACATAAACAAGCCCCACCTTTTCTCTAAACCTTTCATGCAAACTACAACATGAAATCGAGCAGGTTTAGGGTTTAGGATCTTTGGTTTAACCCTTTCATTTGTAGTCTTGGGTTTTTTTCTTCCTTTTGGTTGAACTTCACATCCTGCTATTGGTGAGTCTCGCTTTGGAGGCAGCACTGCCCACACAGGCAATGCTTTGAATCTCTAAAAGAGTTGTTCTTGGTGACCAGAAAACTTCTTTGGCGAAAAAAGGAAAAACAAGAGAAAAATTGATTTTGTTTGTTTTTTATGTAGTTTGGTGTTCTGTGGTGTCTCAGTGGTTTCTGTGGAATGAGGCATTCTCAGTGGTGCTTAGTGGCTGTTCCAGTGGCTTGTATGGAGTAGGGTTGGTGGGTCGGATCTGAGTTTGGGCCGGGTCGACTAACTTGACCCGTCGAGAGTCAACTCGAACATAACCCGTTTAATTAAACGAATCACATTTTTCAACCCAAACACAACCCGTGAGCGACCCGACATGACCCGCTTGACCCATTTAATAAACGGGTCACAAACGGGACAGTCTATTTGCCCTGTTTAAACCCAAAAGCGACATGTTTAACCCATTTGACATAACCCAACAAGACCCGTTTTGAACTTGCATTTATTATATATATATTTTAAAAGAATCAAGCGGGTCAACCCGTTTATACCAAACCATAACCCTTTAATGCCGTATCATGTTCACGTGTCGTGTTGAAAATTGACAGCCCTATTATGAAGGTTCACAGCAGTTTCCGATGAGAATCATGGTGTGTTTGAGTGTTTTTGGGTCGTCGATGACCTTTGTACATGACGCAAAGGTGGTCGTCAGAAGCTTATGAGGCTCGCCGATGAGTTTTGATCGTTTGCAGTGAGGTCAACCTGTCTCCAACAAGTTTCCAACGTGTTGTTGGAGATGAAGGTCCACGCCTGGTTGCTAGTGGTTTCTATTCCTCCTCAGACCTAGTTTCTGTTAGGAGCCGATTTTGGTGTTCTATATCTAATTCAGAGTAATCCTCAGTGTTTTTGACTAGGTCAATCTGGTTTAGATGGTGTCTCCTTGTTTATTTTCCAGTTCAGTGCATTTATGGACCAGTTATGTGAATTTTATGGCCGGATCAGTAGTGTTTTACCCAGTTCACTCTGCTTCTAGGCTGGTTTTGTGGTGTTTTGTCCGGTTCAATGAGGTTGTATTCATGTTGGTTCAATGCAATTTTGGCCGGTTCTCGCTCCTTCTTGATTGGTTCATATAGTTTTTGAACCGATTCAGTTGTTTTTCAGCCCATTCAAGTGGTTTCTTAATCAATTCAGGTGGTTTATCGCTCAATTGGGCTACATGGAGCAACCATTGGATTTATTGCTCAGGGGGAGTACTAGAGTAATTTACATGTCCTTGTTATTGGTTATATTGATGATCAATCTAATTGTTCGTTGTTGGTTGTATTGATGAACAATCCAACGTTGTTGTTGCTTGTGGTTGACTGTTGTTAGTTGTATTGATTATCAATTAATCGTCACAGTTGGTTGTCAAGATCTGACCAACCTCGGTGTTTGGCAACGAGATCCAATCAACTTTTGGTATTTTTAGGCGAGATCCGATCGACTCTTAGTGTTTTGTGGTGAGATCCAACCAGCCTTGGTGTTTTGTAGTGGGTTCCGATCAGTTATTGGTGTTTTTTGGCGAGATTCAACCGACCTTGGTGTTTTGCAGCCAGATCCAACCGCCCATTGCAATTTGCCGGTGAATTTTTGACCAGCGTTGAAGTTTTTTTGTAGAATTTCAGTTTATTTATGTTTGGTTTAGCGCTTTTTTAAAGTCTTTGTATCATGTGCTCCAAGCTATTCCAGCTTGAGGGGGAGTATTAGAGTATGTTTTATTCCAAGTTGGGCTTATGGTGTGAGGTAGGCTACGTAACATAAACGAGCTTCCATTTTTTCTCTAAACCTTTCATGCAAACTACGACAGAAGCTAATAAACCTGTATATCCGTACTAAAGTAAAATATTTCGCTTATGCTTATGATTGTTCAATCTTGAAGTTAAATGCTTCATAAAAAGAGAATTTGCAACATCATCAGCCCCTCCAACTCTAACCTTTAGTAAATTTGCCATTTAGATTTTCTAGTCTTAAAGTTGCACTTGGCAATTTGATAGGGAATAATACTTTTACATCCTATATCCAACTGTCTCTCCCTTCCACCCTAAAAATAAAAATAAAATCCCATCAAATAGCAATTAGGATGGCCTACCCAATTTAAAACCGAGTTGTGTTGCTTTCAGTTGATACCCAGTGAAAACTCATAATCAAATGATCTATGAATCTATTGAATCTCAGTTCACGAGTTCCTACAATTTGCATTCAGAAAGGGAGCTTAAATAGACTTTGCATTATTTCCTAAAATTTCGTCCATGATGCATGGAAAGAACCAAATTAAGCAAGCAAGTCATAATCACAATGCATGGAAAGAACTCCCAAAACTAGCAATTGTAACTCTCCAATTTATCATCATAATCACAATTGTAATTCTCCAAGTCATAATCACAATACTGAATATGCTTACCATGCTTGAGAGTTGTTCACTAATGTAGGTCATTGATTTCAACATAGCTTCAAGTGTGTCTCTAGTAAGCTGAAACTTCACCTCCATTTCACCTAAAGGAGACTTGTTGTAGTCTTGCAGCTGAAAACAATAAGACAAGAAAATTATTTAAGTCCAAAAAAAAAAAAAAAAAAAGCAAAACATTGAGGCTCTTAATGGTTGACAAACTTAGAACTTCAGATAGAAGGCAAACTGTGGACAATTTCATTTTTGAAACAAAGTGGATACACAGCAAGTAATGAACTAAATATATTAAACAAGACTTGAAGAATGGACTCCCGACCTCTACGAAGACCTTAGACAGAGATCCACGTTATAACACTTTATTTTTATAAGCAATCGAAATATCATTAATAGCGAAATGCGCTACCTAACTACACAGTAAGTACACAGGAGAAACACCTGACTAGGAGGAAAAAGATCAAGGAAATCATGAAAATGAAGAACCAAATAAGCTACAAACGTAGTTGTCCAAATAGAAACTGTATTAAAGAACAAGGACTTGAGATCTACCAACGTCCTCTTGCAGTTCTAGAAACTTCTATCATTTCTTTCCCCCCAAAGAATGACTTAAGATTCACCAACGTCCTCTCGCGATCCTCGAAACTTCTATCATTTATTTCCTTCCAAAGACACCATGAAAGGCAAGAAGGAACATCTTCTACACAACGGCACTCTAAGTGCTACCACCAATCTACCAATAAGCAAACAATTCAATTACTCGTCTAGGCATAACCCAAAAGGAATGAAGGAAAAAAAAAAAGTGAAGAAGAAGAAGAAGAAAATGGTCTAGGGATTCCCCATTCCTCTTAAACATACAGCACGTATCGACCACAATGACATGCCGCTTCTTAAAGTTGTCCATGATAAGGATCTTCCCTAGGGCCGCCAACCAAAGCAAAAAAAGTCTCACTCAAAGGAACCTTAGTCTGCCAAATAATCTTCCAAGGAAACGGAATATCATCACTATAAACAAGGACGCTATAAAATGAGCTAACAACGAATAAAACTTTTTTGGAATGGGTCCACCAAAGCTTGTCTTCACCTTCCTGTCTCACTCAAACTGAATACAACAAATTGAAAAACAAGACAAAAACAACCACCTACCAATCATTAGTTGCTCTACCAAAGCTTACGTTCCACCGATCGAAGCCACTAGAAAGCTCCGAGTGAGCAGCTACGGAAGCATCCTTCGCATAAGCAATACCATAGAAATCTGAAAAGGCTTCCTTTAGGGCCTTATCCCCACCCCACAAATCATGCCATAATCCAACATTGGCGCCATCTCCCACCTCAAATCAGGTATGACTTGAAACATCCTTCAATCCCTCCTGATATTTTTCCATAACCCCGCCCCATATGACCTAAAAGGCTCATTAGAACACCATCCACCCCATGAATTGCCAAATTTAGAGTCCACCACAACTCTCCACCAAGCCTCTCTCTCATGTATATAGCGCTATAGTCATTTTCCTAAGAAAGCACAATTAAACATCAACAAGATCCAAACCCCCAACCCTCCCTCAGAGATTGCAGAACAAACCATGGACCAACTTACCAAGTAAAGTTTGAGCTCTTCGCCTAGCCCGCCCCAAAAGAAATCTCGATGAAGCTTCTCTATGCAGTTTGCAACACCCGTAGGAAGAGAGAAGAGGGAAATGAAATGTAGGCAAATTGAAAAGTATGCTCTTTATAAGGGTAACCCTGCCACCCTTAAACAAGTATGCACTTTTTCAATTAGCCAACCGACACTCTATATTTTGGCCCCAACGCAAGACCAAAATACTTCAATGGCAAAGAAGAAACCCTACAGCTCAGAATGCTAGCCAACCCATCCACATTATCAACATTAACCAAAGGAACCAATTCTGACTTAGCCAAATTAATCTTCAAATCGGAGATAGATTCAAAGCATAAAAATAAAGCATGCAAATAGTGTAGGCTGTCAAACTTAGCCCCACAACAAACCAAAGTGCTATCCGCAAACAACAAATGCGAAATGTTAACCACACCAAAGTGTCTAGACCCCACAAAAAAGCCTGAGAGAAATTCCCCATTAACAGTTGTAGAAAGCTTTCTACTGAAGTCCTCCATAACAATAACAAAGAGAAAATGTGACAAAGGATCTCCTCATCTCAAACCACGGGAGGTACTGAAAAAACCGAACAGACTGCCATTCACCAAAATGGAAAAGAGCATCAAAAAAATACAATGTGCTATCCAAGAGCGTCATTTCTCCCTGAAACCAGATCTCAACAAGTAAGAAATCCCAATTGGCATGATCATAAGCCTTAACAAGATTCAGTTTGCCAAGCACCCCTAGTTCACCATATCTGATTCTACTATTGAAACATTCCTTTTCTATGCAAAACAAATCAAGGATTCGCCTACCTTGAACAAAAGCATTTTGGGGCTTCAAAATTCTCCACAACCTTTCTCAACCTATTGGCAAGAACTTTAGCAATAATCTTATAAACTCCACTTACAAGACTAATAGGCCAGAAGTCCTTAGGATCAATAGCCCAGGATTTCTTTGAAATGAGAGCAATGGCAGCATTAAGACTTTTTTCAAACTTACAGCTAGCATGAAAATCATGGAGCACCCCTCATAATGTCTACCTTGATCACATCCCCGTAAGCTTGGAAAAAAGCCATAGAAAACCCGTCAGGCCCTAGCACCTTAACACTATTCATGCCTTTCAATACCTCAAGAACTCCTCTCCTCAAACGAGCTCTCTAAACTAGAGGCCTCCTCCACATCTATGGAGTCAAAAGCAAAGCCATCCAACTTAGGCCACCGGTTGAACTAGTTGAACTGTTCTGAAAACAAACTATCGTAGTATTGCACAATGTGTTCCCAAATAGCAGATTGATCAAAAGACGCTAAGCAATTTACTGACAACGCTTCAATGAAGCTATTTCTCCTATTCGAGCTGGTCACTCGATGGAAAAAATTCATGCATTTATCACCCTCTTTTAGCTAAAGAGCCCTTAACTTTACCTCTAACTAATCTCCTCCATTAAGGTAACTTTTCCATTTCACTGATAATAACCAAGGTTTTCTTCAACTTCTCTTTAGCAACTAAAGCTCTCACTTCTTCCAAGCCATCGAGAACACACAACCCTTCCATAAGAGTTTCTTTATGGGACTCCACATTGCCAAACGCATGCTCATTCCAAGTTTATAAATTAGCTTTCAAGGCTTTAAGTTTATGAGCCAAAATGAAGATAGGAGAGCCTTGAAAGTGATAAGAAGACCACTACTACCTTACCCTGTCCACAAAGTCTTCCTCCGCCTTTAGCCCATATTCTCAAACTTAAAAGATTTTTTGCCTCCTTGAATACCACCACAATCAAAGAGAATGGGAAAGTGGTCTAAGCACAATCTATGCATCCTTTTTCTGAAATAAATCAGGAAACTTAACTTCCCAATTCGAAGAAACAAGAAACCTATCTATTCTTGACCAAGAGGAAGAGTCCCGATTATTAGACCACATAAAAGTGCCCCTTTCATGGGGAAGATCCATAAGGCCCTGCTCAAATATAAAATCAAAAAATTTCATCATAGTGAGACTAAAACGTGATTCATCCAATCTTTCACTAGGAAAGCAGATGACGTTGAAATCTCCCCCAATGCCCCACAACAAATTCTACCAACTAAGCAAACCAGCCAACTCCTCCTATAAGTACCTTCTATCGCAATTAGAATTAGGCCCATAAACCGCCACAAAAGCCCAAGAGAAACCATCTTTGACATTTCTAAAGGAGCAGGCAGCAGTATACTCCCCAACACACTCTTCGATCCTTTGCACCACCCTCCTATCCCACAAAACCAAAATCGAAGACCCTCTAGAAGATGAGTGGCACCAATCCCTATGTTGACTTCCCCACAAGCTTTGCACAACACTGTTAGAAATAAGCTCCAACTTAGACTCATGTAACAATAATATCCGCCTTCTACTGTCTAAGAAGATTTCTGGCTCTCAATTGCTTGTTACCCTCGTTCAATCCTCTCACATTCCAAGATAACAACTTGGGCTTCATAAAAAACCACTAGATGCCCTCCCCTTGACTCTACAGCAGCTAGCACTACCACAATTCATGTCATAGTTTATGCAGCAAAATAACCTTCTTAATTCTATATTACCTTTTTTCTCAAACTGGAGCAAGAGGCCAACGCTTGCTCAAAGTGGCTCGCTTCAATGGCAGCAAACAGGGCCATGATTGGACCACTAACTCTGGACTTTTAGAAACAAACAACAAATAAATGCCCATTAGAGTTTCTCCAGACCATATCTTGTCAAAGAAGCTAGCAAACGGCCAGTAGGGAAACATTCCACAAATTATCATACTACCAATCAATCACCGCCAATGTACAAATAACTAATCACCGTTTGTGTAGATCACCATCAAAATCAATTGAAACGTATTATGTGTCCTAGTCAAACCTCTATACAGAGAACCTTGTTAATCGCTATTACTATGTAAGTACTAATTACATCTTACATTGGTTACCCATGGTTTGGAAGTAACTCCAAATAGACTTTGAAATCAATCAAAGCCAAGCTTTCAACAAACACTTTTGTTAGTTCCAGGTAAAGATACTTTATGAGCTACAAATGGCAAATTCAAGCGCTATGTCATAATCAGAACTTTGTAACACTGATTTAAATGCAAGACAAAAAAATGGGTCTCTGATGCAATGATGGAAGATTGATTTGTTGCTACTTTACAATATAATCAATTTCAAGTTTCATTTATGCTTCTCCGACTCCGGCTAGGCCTTTGGTGGGTTTCAGTGCTGCTGCCCCTCTGCCAAGCAGTTTTTGCATTGGGCCGACTCAAACTATCTTTCCCCTCCCTTCTCTCTCGGTGGCGGCTGACTTGGGTGAGAGTATTCGCTCCTCTCCCCGTTGTGCAATCAACTAAGCCTTTCCAGAGATATTACCGAAGGGCTAGGGAACTCTAGGAAGGACATTCAGCGAAGTGGAATGATGGGTTATTCAGTGAAGTGGAAGCTTCGAAGACGTCTGTCAGCTTTGTTATTAAGGAGTCGGTAGCAGAGTCTCCAGTGAAAAAGGTTGTAGAACCTCGAGTGAAAGACTTCCTTAGGAAGGGGTTTCTTAACCCTCGCCCGCCTGTGTTAGCCCCTCCCGTTTCACCTCGGGAGGTCAAGGATGTTGGGGTGGTAGGGCCTCCCCCTTCTCCATGTTGTTGCATCGTTCCTTCATCTGTTGACGGCAATGGCTTTTCCCAATCTCAGGAATGGCCTGTTGGATTTTATCATAATTGGGAGATAATGGTTTGGGATGAAGATGATGATTTGTGGGATGGGATGCCCTTGGATTGGGTGGTGGATGGTGTGCATGGTGAGGAGTTTTTGGCCATCCGAAATGCAATGGAAGAAGAATTCTATCGGGATAAGATGATAGCTCCCCAAACGACTAAAGGCAAGAAGGAGCTCCTGAATTTGAAAAGCTCCATCAATTATGGCGATGCTAACACTTCCTCTAGGCGTCGGAAAGGCAAGGCACACATGCCGTAGGGTAGTGTGCCTTGGTGGGTCTTGAGGGTTGTTCTCAGGTCTTATGGTGCTTTTCCTTGTGTTTTAGTTGGGTTCTTTTGTGGGTTGTTTTGTGGGTGCTCCTCTCGGGTTTTAGGGGTTAGCTATTGTGGGTTTTGTTAGGTTTTTTGAGTTACCTTTAGTTGTTCCTGTGTATACTTTATGTGTACTTAGGGACTCCTTACGCTTTTTTAATAAAACGTTTTCTTACTTATCAAAAAAAAGTTTCATTTGTGCTAGGCTCGTTGATGTAGGACGGAATTTACTAATATTTTCAGTGAAAACGAAAAATAGAAAAACTATCAAAAATAATATTGGGGCAGCGCCGTTTGATTAGAAATTTACATATTCTTAGACAATGGAAGTACAAAAAGAAAGACTTGATCGTTAAGCCAGGATTTTATTTTATTTTATTTTCTTATTTACAATTAAAACTTTATTTCCTTTACTTATTAGGACTAGATTTGCTTTATTTATTTCTTTTCCTTATTAGGAATAGATTTACTATTACTACTAAGAATAGGTTTACTATTGCTACTAAAAATAAGTTTACTATTACTACTAGGATTAGGTTTACTTTCTCTACAAGTATTTCTATTCTATAAATAGGCTTGCTTATTATGTAAAACTTAATCCATTGAATTATTATCAAATCTGAAAATTCTCTCTCAAATACTCTGCGGAGTTTTATCTTTCTTTTAGCTTGTAGGCTTGTTTTTATCTTATTCGGTAGAAAACGAAGACGCTTCTCATTGCAGAATCGAAGACGCTGCTCTTTGATTAGTTACCTTAGTCTTCCGCTACGTCAGTTGGTATCAAAGCAGGCTTTATCCTATTCATGACCAATCAGCTTAACGGTAATGACCTTCTCCAACAACGCCGCTTGAAGGAGAGTGGGCTCTTTTGAGAGCCGAATTCATGGGGTATCCGAGCCGACATTATCCGAATTCGATTGCCAACTTATACTACAATAACAACTTCTATAACAATGTCTTTGTTTAGAGAGAGGTTGTTTCAAGAGCCGACTAGCAGCGATACATCAAAGGATCAAAGGCACGATCACAAGAAGCACTATATCAAGAGCAATTGCAAGTGATACGTGAACTCTTGGACAATCTCATGTGAGTGGTAAGCAAACTCATTCAGTCTCACCGTATCTCAAGGGCTGAATTCCTGGAGTTAAAGCCAGAGACGCAACTAGTGTTTCGCAACATAAAGATGCTATCATTAGATTGACAGGAAAACCTTTTGTAGAAAGGTTCCTTGACGATGATGTAAGTTGCATTCGACCTATTTGTAACCATATTTATGAATCTCCGAATAGAAAACCCGTATATGAAGAGAATGTTAGTTACGGTAAAAAAGTGGAGTTGCCGTCAGAGAAACAATGTGCAGCCACAACCATTGGTTTCAACTATTGTACTAGTGGAAGAATATCCACCACAAGCACAGCTCATCAAGATCACCACATAAATCAATAACAATGGTGATTCCTTTGAAGAAAACAATAAAGTTGAAGATGACATCAAAATATATATATTTGGAGGAATTTTTATGGAAGGAAACGAAAAGGAAAAGTCATGTCTTAGTGCTATCTACGTAAATTTCTCCAAGTATCTTTCTCCAAAAAAGTCGAGTGTGGCATATCGCAAAGAAAACTCAAGGACGAGTTTTTTCAAATGGGGGTGTCTGATGTAGGACAGAATTTACTAATATTTTCAGTGAAAACGAAAATAGAAAAAATGTCAAAAATAATATAGGAGCAGCGCCGTTTGATTAGAAATTTACCTGTTCTCAGACAATGAAAATACAAAAGGAAAGATTTGATCGTCAAGCCAGGATTTTATTTTATTTTATTTTCTTATTTACAATTAAGACTTTATTTCCTTTACTTACTAGGACTAGATTTGCTTTATTTATTTCTTTTCCTTACTGGGATTAGATTTACTATTACTACTAAGACTCGGTTTACTATTGCTATTAAGAATAGGTTTATTATTACTACTAGGATTAAGTTTACTTTCTCTACAAGTATTTCTCTTATATAAATAGGTTTGCTTATTATGTAAAACTAAATCCATTGAATTATTATCAAATCAGAGAATTCTCTCTCAAATACTCTGCGGAGTTTTATCTTTCTTTTTTTTGATAAGTAAGAATACTTTATTAAAGAAAACGTAAGGCGCTCCTAAGTACACAGGAAGTATACACAGAAACAACCAAAGCTAACCCACTAAAACCCAATAGAACCAACAAAACCTGAACCCCTCGAAAACGAAGAAAAACCCCAAAACAAACTACAGTAGAAACCAACTAAGAACAAAACAACCCACCACCCACCCACCAAAGCACACAAACCTACATCATGTGTGCCTTGCCTTTCCTACTCCTAGAAGGAACTTTAGCATCACCATAATTGATGGAGCTATGCAAATTTAGTAGCTCCCTTTTTCCTTTAGACTTTTGGCGCGCAATCATCTTCTCCCGCTGAAAATCTTCTTCCATGGCTTCCCTAATTGCCAAGGCCTCCTCCCCTAAAGCCCCTTCCAATGCCCAATCCAAGGGCGATCCATCCCAATAGTCATCTTCCTCCTTCTCCCAAACTACAATCTCCCCATTGTGATCAAAACCGAAGAATCCAGTTCTCTCAACGGAGCAAGGAGAGATGCAGCCACTCGAAGGAGAGGAAGGTCGTACCACCCCGACCTCCTTGACCTCCCGCGGCAAAATGGGAGGGACTGGAACACTCAGAGGAAGATTAAGAAATCCCTTCCTAAACAGACCCTTATTCGCTGGAAATTCTGTCTTCTTTTTCGCATGAGCCTCTCCACCCGTAACCTTAAGAAGAACAGGTTCTGCAGACAGCTTTGAGGCTTCCAACGAGTCAGCAAGAAACCCATCATTCCAGACCACTGAACGCCTTGCCCTGAGCTCCCTAGCCCTCCTGAAGTATTGCTGAAATGGTCGACTAGGCAGCAAGGGGGAAGGGAAAGAACGAATCTCCTTCCCCAACTCAAAAGCCCCTGAAAGTGAAGGAACAGAAGAGACGGAGAGTTATGCACCACACAGAAGCCCAGTCGACGCCGGAAGAGCAACCAAAGTCGCCGGCGACGGCGTCTTCACAGTCGGCAAAGGTGGGAAGACGAACAAAGGAACCGACTTAACCAGAGACGGCCCACCCCCAGATCGATCTTCGCACAAGGGAACCCCAACGGGAGACTCCGACGGATTGAGATCACACGGCCCAGAGGAAGCCACCAACGTCGTCTCCGGCGAGAAGCTCGACGTCCGTAAGGAATTAGGTTTACGCAAGAAGCGACCTAAACGCAATCCCTTTCGACTCCGTCCGATTCTTGCAAGCCGGCCCAGAATCATCTTTCCAGCCCGGCCCAAATCCAAGTTGAAACCTATGACCCGCTTACTCCACGTGCGCAACTTTGAAATTTCAAATTTCAAACTCACATGTGGAAACAAGGTCTTACCCATCGAACGGTGAGGCTGGTCCTTACCCAACAGATCAAACGAAGGAGACTCCAAGGTAGAACAGTCCAACGCCAACCTCCGATTTGCATCTATCACCCTCACCGCCGGAAGAAGGTCAAGCTCACACACTGGCGTAACCAATCTCCCAGACAAACGACCCCCCACGAAAGGCAAAGGCAAAGATGCTTCTCCTTGTAGAATCAAAGATGCTGCTCTTTGATTAGTTACCTTAGTCTTCCACTACGTCACTCATGGCTGCAACATCAAATCGAGATCAGCTCTATATGGCTTTGAATGGCATATCCTAAAGAGGCTAGGTTTAAAATAGTTTTTAATTTAAGTTCTCATCTTACAAATTATGGCTAATTTTGTCATGAGGGGCAGATCTGAAATTTTCTGAAACTCCAACAAATTACCGGTATTTTTGTAATTGGGTCAAGTCTACAACTTTCTAGGAGTTTCTACATGTCAATGCAGATTGCAGAGTATGCCTAACTCAGTCATGGATATGGTGAGTACAATTATGTTTGATTTTGCATTATCCATATTTATTCAGCAAGCATGCTTTAGTTATCTCATCAATATGCTTGATAACGGAATGTTGACTATGCTTTACTTATCTCATCAATTTCACTTGGATCTCTCCTGTATAAATATGCTTCATTGTACTCACATAATTCAGACATGGATAATGGAATGTTGAGTATCTCTCTACTTTCCTTCTCAGCATATCACTTCTCTTAAACGCTTAGAAACCCTAAATCCTCCAAGGTTTCCATAATCTTTAGCCCCCAAATAGTCTATCAAACCACCTTAATATCTCAAACACAGCCACTGCCAGTAATTTCCTACTACCAGCTTTCACAAAGAAACAGCTCTCTATTACTATTATTCCCTATCTTTTCACACCCTAATTGATTCAACACACCCTAAAGCCTTTCCCTCAGCATAACAAACCCTAAACTTATAACTTGTCTTATCCTACAGCCCACCACAAGCACACATAAACATATTTACTCCAAATATTCCCTTCATCAGTTCTTTGTCCTATTTTGTTAGCCCCATCCGTGGGGGGAACTGACATTGGGTGTCGAACAGTAATAGTTATGCATGTATAACATAAGTTTGCAATATTCTCAGTTAGTTATACATCCTTCTGATTGTGAAGTGAGTTAACATAAGTACAAATATTACTAATGGAAGACAATATTAAAGATTTAACTTTGTTACTATTCCAAGGTTTAGTTTCAAGTTAAATTTTAAAAGCAAGAACTTTTTCATAATAAATTTGGGCTCTATACTTCTAGAATCCTACTGGGGCTAGGAAAAACCCACCATGCTGTGACCATTCAAATACAAAGAATGCCTTTTACACCGTGATACAAGAGTTACAAGACTTAAGCTAGGACTTGAGAAGGAAAAGAATGGCTCTTCTATTGTTAGTGGCGGTTCCTTTCAATACTCAATATGATTAATAAGCTCTCCAACCTAGCTTGTTCCCACATCTTTATAAAATTTAATTTGCTTTTTCCAAGGTATAATTACGCTTTTAATGAGATTGGTTTATTACTTATCAAAAAAATAAAAAATAAAAATCTCTATAATATTATAAGATTTCTCAAGGCCACAATGTTTAAAATAGACCTCATAACATGATGGACTAGCAACTGAGCAAAAGTAAAATCTTTATTCGAGCTTTCTTTTAGTGAGCAGCAAGCTTTTCAGAAATACAATCCAAGGAGGCAATCTCTCTTAAACAGGCTCCTAACCGCCATACAATTTTCAGTTAAAGGCCGTGTAGGTGGCTTGTTTCCCAACCCCTTTAGAGCTTATAGGTCAACCACATCAGTCCCGTGAAACCAAACAATCATCAGTAACAACTTCCAACAAAATTCAAATGGTATGACAACAGCTAAAGCTAAGCGTAATGAAAGTAAAGACCCTTGAAAATGCATTAAAATCCCTAGCATCACCACTAAAAAATTTGAAAATAGCACTGAAGCACATCTCTAGTCATCTACTAAAGTAATCTCCATCCAGATTTCTCTAGCAAGAGTGCTCCATAGAAATTAAATCTGCATTACCTTAAGGCTGATGACAGCCACTCTATTCTCCATAGTCCAAGTCATTGACTTGAGGCGGGGTAGAGTTCCCTATGAATTGAAAACCAGTGGTAAATGGAATGTTTCAAACCATTAACATTTGAAAAGAAATATAATCCCCATGTAATGTAGAATGAGAAACAAAGAAAGAAATCCAACAACCATCCAAGAATAGATACCGGGTTGTCGGGAAGAAGAGCCTCGCGTTGGAGGCCCGACACAGCAACATTCTGAGCGAAAGCCCCAAGATCGTTGGCGCCGCGATTCAGTCGGGCAACGGGATCATCTTGGCGAAGCCATAGCGGAGTAGAAATATCTGACGAAGATGGGAAAGACGGCACCTGATAGGACTCGCTGGTCCTTGGCGAAGAATGCTAGAAACGAGAAACGAGAAACGAGAATAAGTAATAGCAACAAGTGCGTGGTTGAATTTATAAAGAAACAGAAAAAGTTACCTGTTCTCTGGATAAATCGTCCTTCCACTGATTCTGATACTTGTGGAACGAGAACACAAGAAGGGTTTGAAGATCGAGCGGAAGATCGGGTGGGAAGAGCTTCAGAAGATCATCGCCAGTGAAGTTGTGATGCACGCATTTTCTGATGAGCGAACGAAGGCATGCCAAAACCTACTATTATTATTGTTATCATTCTAATTCATTGATGAACAATAACGAGAGAGAGAGAGAGAGAGAGAGAGAGAGAGAGAGAGAGAAACTCATTTACGCACGGGATCGAGTTCGGCGGGAGAAGGAAGATTGAGGAGGGACTGAATGTGGGACTTATCGGGAGGGCGGAGGCCGGTTCGCCGAGTCCTCCAGAGGGTGGATAGGATGTGATCCAGCGCTTCCTCGGACCTTGTTATACCCGCTAGCTTTCGCAATTGCTGGTATACTGTTGTGTCTTCCTCCATTTCTTCCTCTGCCGCCTTTATCAGGGTTTTTGGTTTTTCAGAGTGCCAACCTCCGCCTTTGCCTGATCTTTTTTTCTTCTTATTTCTATTTGTTTCAACTTCAAATATTTTGCGTCTGACAAACATTTCTTTTTTTAACATTTAGCGGGTATAAAAATTACAAATATTTTTGTTATTTTCATTCAATTATATTAACCAGTAAAAATTTATTTTTATTCACAAAATAAAAATATTAACATTATTACAAAAATTAACTTAAAACTTTGAGTTCTAGTGGTGGCCCTGCAGTGGTTAGGTGGGGCCCAACGGCAGTCCGACAGCAGCTCAATGGAGCTCAATGATGATTCGTTGATGGTCCAATGATGGTCTAAGAGACGCTCAGTAGTGATCTATTAATAACTCAACGGTGGTTCATTAGTGGCCCAATGATGGTCCGTCAGAGGCCCAATGGTAGTCCTGCGATAACCTAGTGGTTGTTCGATGCTGGCCCTGCAGTGGCTCGATATGAGTGAAAAGCGGTTACAGCTAGTAATTATTACCTATAATCGTAACTGCCTTGAGCGGTTATCCTATTTTAATAAACAAATTGTTTCACCTTTGGCGGTTAGCGGTTTTAAAACAAGAGTACTTAAACAAAACTTCATGATTCCGCCAGTAAAGAAAATGTTTCTTGCAAACTAAAGATGCAACCTATGCTTTGCTCTTTAAAGAAACATAGTAAAAAAAGGAAAAATTACAATAAGCCATATAGGTTTTGTTTCAGGCTTTTTCTCAACAACTAAACAAAATTCAATGTAACAAAATTAAAAATAAAATAGAAAATTGTAAGACTCCTCTTAGTTTCTCATTTACCAAACATATCAAAAGTCTTCTTTTTTTTTCTTCTTTCTATGAGCAACCAAACAGAGCGCCAATACACAGAGAGAGGGAGAGAGATTACCGCATGTCAAAGCGATTGAACTCCAGGAGTCGCACCATGGCTTGCTGGGCAAGTTGCTCATCTCCAGGTTGATGGCCATGAAGTATGTTACCCGCACCTGCACCAGCAGCCCGCCCAACACCTTAACCTTAATCTCTCTTCCTCACCCAATGTGTGTGTTGCTGTGTGAAAGAATGAAAGGTTCAAAAAATAATAATAAAAAGAAAGAGATAGAGAGAGATGAGGCTTGTAAGCCCTAAACACAAAATGACGTTGTTTTGGTGTATATATATATATATATTATATAACGGTATACAGTTAGAGGTTATTAACCGCCTCTGCCAAACCCTGAAACCACTAATCGCACCACCTTAACCAGTTAACAATTTTTCCCAACCGCTTACAAAAGTGGGTATGCAGTTAGAGGTTAATGGTTGGCGGGCGATTATTGCTTTGAAACCCCTATGGCCCGACGATCACTCAACAGTGGCCCGTCGAAGGCCATGGTGGTCCAATGGTGGACTTGTGGTGGTACGACATTGGTGTAGTGATTAACAGATGGGTGAACAATAAGGCCTTTGTGCTCTGCTTGATTTCCTTTTAGTCATGGCCACTGATAAAAAACATGGTTGGAGACAAGAGACAAGAGAGAGAGAGAGAGAAAGAGAGAGGATAATTAAAAAAAAAAATTGAAAAATAATATTTAAAGAAAGTATAAAGTAAAATAGATAATATGTTGGACTTTGTATTTAGGAGTGTAAACGAGCTGAGCTACTCGCGAGCTTACTTGGGATCGAGTCGACTAAACTCGATTTGTGCTCGACTCGATTATTAAATGAGTTGTTCGTGAACACGAAACTATGTTTGATTATTAAATGATACAAAATCATATAAATTCAACTAGGTTAATGTTCGTGAACTCGCTCGTATAGAGATTGACTTGCTTATATATATGTGTGTGCGTGTGTTATTAAAAATATCCAAACCCATTTTCCCATTTTTTTAACTTTGATTCCCTTTTTTTTTTTTTTAATTTGTGTGTGTTATTAAAAATATTATCTAAACTGTTGAGACAGTTTCCGGTAGGTGACGTGTCGATCAGTAATTCGCTCGTATGCTCTTTCTTCATTCCCTGCAAGTAAAAGCTGCGTCGGGGGGGGGTGCCGACAATCCCGCTCCGATGCTTAAGTAAGTGTATTGTTTTGAGAGTAAATGTGCATAGTAATACTAGGGATTAATCAGCGTACCTCAATATCTGATAGGTCTCTGGTATTTATAGAGTTTTTTAGAGTAGTTAATTGATTCCCTGCACATAAGGGAATCGGTAGTTGATGAGGACGTGGCATCGGGTGCACGAATGTTTTGGGTCCACGGCCGCTTATCCCGGGTGCACGATCCTTTGTGGGTGACGTGCCATCGATGAGGCTTCGGATGCACGATCTAGTTTGATATCGTGAGTCGTGTCCCTTAGAACCCGCGTAATCTCGAGATTTGCGCGGATGCAAGTGTTACAAAGCACCCGGGTTGTCGGTTGAACCGGTTTGGGCCCAAATGACAGGATTGGGCCGGATGGATCAATCTCTCTTGAACGTTTGGACCTAGTCGGATGGACCCAATGGGCCTAGTTCTCGAATTGGGCCCGGTACCCGAGAAAGCCAATATTCTTCCCAACAGCTACCCCCCAATTCTCTTACACAAATTTTGTGCTTAAGAGAATTTAAGAACAATCAACCGTTCTTAACTCGCTTTATATTTTGAGACTGGGCCGGAGGCATACCGCCGAGAACAATCGACAGGCCTTATGTATATTGGGAACGGTGGCATACCTGGGTATTTTCATTTTATTCGTTGCTTCAACCGAGTGATATCGACCCGAGAGCCTCTGGGCGTAAATTTTGAAAATCCCGCACTTTTTAGAGAGTCCCGCGCTTTTCTAATTTCAAATTTCAAATTTTCAAATTTTCTTCTCTCATCGAAATCTGCGGGCCTCGGGACTCGTTGACGTGCGCAGGCCGCGCATTAAATGCGATTGGATGTTGGTTCGTCTTTTGAGGCGTGTTGCAGTTGTCAGGCGTGCAACCGGGGGCTCTTCGGCTGCTAGTTTGGAGGGAGGAAATTTGGATGAGACCCTTCGACTACCGATGACTGGAGACCGGCCAACCTGGGTCACCTGCTAGTATAAATACTCTTCCCACACTTCGTCCATTCTTATCTCGAATTTTCTTTGAACTTCCAAACCTCTCTCGACTTCCTCCGAAATTCTATCGCACATCATTTTCTCATTTTCTTTTACCAAATGTCTAACGTGGAAGAATTCGAAACAGTCGACGTCCCGGAGCTTGAAGAAGAAGATGCTCTGTCCGACGATGATGTGATGCCCGAACTAGGTGACAATCCGGTTCAGGGAGAGATGGTCTACCGGCCTCTTGTGCCCCTCGATCGTCGAGGGGCTTTGAGGATTCGTATCGGGGATGAGTTCCGTCTCCGGAACAACTATGACATTCTTCCGCCAATTCTTCTCCACTTCCAAAATCCAGTCACCCTGGAGATCCGAAGGGGTGACATCGTTATTTACGAGCGGATGCTTACAGCCAGGCTTCGGCTCCCCTTTTCGGACATAGCTCAGGAGCTGGTGTTGTACCTCGGGGTTTCCCCGTGTCAAATCGCGCCGAACGCGTGGAGATACCTCTTCGCGTCTTTCATCTTATGGCGTATGTTGTGAGTTTTAAAGAGTACTCGCAAGCGCACGAATCGTTTGCAATATAGTGTGTGTAACTGCGAGGTCGAATCCACAGGGAAATGGTCAAAAATCAGTGTCTTGCTTAATCAACCTCATTCTAACCTAGTTCCAAGAGTTTGAGGGTTAAACATGCACCAAAAATGCTAATTTAAAGAGGAAGAAGTGAAATATGTAAAAAGGGACTAAGGCTAAGGAATTCACCAAACCAAATCCAACAACTCACACTCTTGGTTTCCACTTGAACACCCAAAGAACATTAAGCTTAGGGTGTCATTCAAGTTTCTCAACCATAAACCTTAGAACTATTAAATGAATCCAACTTAAAGATAAATCACAAAGAGTACCCATTTGAAATCAAATCATCAATTGTATCCATTCAAAGAATAAATCACAATGGATATCATCTTTCAAACCGATAAAACAATGTATACATTGGTTGAAACACATCAAATGTCCTATTTCTACCACCAACCACATTCATTGCAAAAGATAAAGCATTAAATGAATGGAACTTGAACAACATAATGATATAACATTAAATGTGCAAGCAGTACTACAAGAGTGTGAGTGTCATCAATGGAGAGGTTTCATCCTCAACCTTAGTTGAGAGTTCTAGCTTCACATGACTAAGAACACCACAAAAACTTGAAGAACAAACATGAAAATAGAAGAAAAGCTTTACAAAGAGAAGTATCTAAAGAAAATAGCTACTGAAATGAACTACAAAATGCACGAAATTAAACCTAGCTACTACTCTCTGAACTCTCTCAACAAGGAGGCATGGCTATGGCTTTATAGAAGGAAATTAGGGTTAGAAACCCATGTAAAATGACTCCTCTAATCCCCTCTAGGGTTCCTCTCTTGCTAGAGACAACCAAGGTCACGAAACCAGCGTGTTCTGCTGCGAAAATCAGAGGGAGAATTGCTTTTTGTCATGGAAAAGCTCCTGATTGGGTGTTCTGGCGCGCTTCTGCAAAAGTAAGTTCTGGAAAATTTCAATCAATCGACTTTTATTCGATCGATTGACTTCGGGCGAAATTTCGATCGATCTACTTTTAAGTTTGATCGATCGACTTTTCAGGACTTCTGAATTTCCAAGCATTTCCACATGAAATTTTGCCATTCCTCTCTTATTGACCTATAAAACACAAAAACACAAAAACTAACAAAAACATCAGAAAATAGCAAGGCTAAAGGTCTAACTAATGTAAATCAAGAGGTCCAAATATACAATATTTGGTACTCATCAGCGTACAGTGCTGGAGGCCCAGATGACAATTTCGGAGTTCTTCAATATATACAGGGTCAACTATAAGAGGGAAGGTGTTGTAGAGTTCACCGTCTGGGAGAACCCGATTTTCATTTTCCTCTCCCAGAGTTACTCAAACAACCGGGGGTGGAGATCGAAGTTCTTTAGGGTCTCGGGTGAATGGGAGTCAGCTACACCCTTGGCGGAGGACCAGAGGATGTCCCGGGAGTGGAGACCAATCCAAATTGACCTTAGGGAACCTCCGACCCTGAATGCAATCGGGAGGAGGAGGGTTGCCACAATGCTGACCTTCTCCCAAACGCCGACCAATGTCTTGAAGATTGACTATAACAACATCGTTACCGATGAGAACATGCGAAAAGTTCTCAAATATCAAATTCCCACCGGCAAAGTTTGGTACGACCGGAAGGGGAAAACAATGGTGAAGAAATCCGGGAGCAAGGCTGCTCCTACCCCCCGGGCCAAGGTCTCGGTGGCTTGTTCCGAGCCAAAGAGGAGCTCTAAGCCGAAAACAGACGCTCCTAAATTGAAGAAGGTCGCGAAGCAGACCATTATTCCGAGAGTGGGTGACAGCACCCCAACTGTCTCTGTCCATGAAACCGTTCCCCAGAGCAAGTCAATTGGAGGTTCAGGAAAGGAGCTTCTAACTACTTCTGCCCCGACTGCCCCACTAGAATCCGCTACACTTGCGAAGGATTCGGCGGAAGCATTCGGGAAAGAGGTCCCACCCACTTCGTCCGAGGATCGCCTTGCCGGAGTCAACCCTGCCCCCGGCTCCGATGTAATTGAAATTGAAGACGAACCTGAAGAGCCGGAGAGGGAGGTTCCTTCGGTTCAAAATGCAGCCAAACGTAAAGGAAAGGAGAAAGTGCAAGGGTCAACGAAGAGGACCCGTTTTGCCTCGGATCCTCGGGAGTACGCACGGACTCGGGCCAGTGAAGTCGAGCTTCTCTTTCGTCGCCCGCGCTTTATTTTGCCCACAGCGCCGGTTACAAAGGGGTTCCTGGCAAAGCCTTCCTTTCCAGACTCAGATACTTTTAGCCGTGCCATTTACCGAGGAGCCTGTGGATCGATCACCCGTTGCCGAGACCGAGGCTCGTTCGGAGTCTGGTGCCGGATTGATATTTGAGGATCAACTGCTAGTGGAACCCGAAGCATCGCTAAGTCCCTGTGATGCCTTGGGGATTCAGGATCATATGGAAACCGAGACTGCGAATTTACTAAAGCCGATTCAAGAAAGATCAAATCCGACCGAAGTGGTGGTTTCACCGGGGACCAAAAGACTTGGGGAAACCAGCGCCTCCCGACCGGGAGCGTTAATTGACTCCCTAAGGGAGGACTTACTAGCCTGTCCCTTGGAGACTTTGAAGGAGATACTCCCAAAAGGGTCTTCGTTGGTGCTAGGGATTGGGTCCCAGGAAGAACTCGCAGAGGCTATACTTCATGCCCAACTTCAAGTAAGTTGCATGCCCAACTTCTCATACCCATTATTTTCCACTTCTTACCTCCTCTCTCTCTTTTTTTTTTTTTTTTTTTTTTTTTTTTTTAAGGGTATAATAAGGACGGTTGCCCTATGGCGAACCCACCGGGAAGCTTTCGCGAGTCAACCCTCTCTGGCGGCCAAGGTTACTGAGATGCAATCCCAGATTCAGGAGCTGGAAGTCGACGTGTCTCGGACCGAAGATTTGGAGTCCCAGATCGAGGCCTTGAAAAATGACATTCAGCTCCGAGATCGAACCATTGAGGCTTGGGACAAAGATCTAGTTTTAGCTCGGAAGCAGGTGGAAGAGGCTCATGACCAGGCCCTTGAAAGTGAGAAGACCCTCGACCGGGTGTTAACCAACCTTATTGAGGCTAACGAGAGCAAGGCCGCTCTGACTGCCCGGGTGGCCGAGATGGAGTTGGAGAAGGACTCGCTGGTAGCCGAAAAGCAAGCCCTTACCGAGAAGCAAAAGGAGGCTCACGTTCGGTACAAGAACTACGGAAGAAGAGCCACTATTACAAGTCCAAGTCCAAGTCCAAGAGCTTGAAGAAGCAGCTTGCTTTGGTCCCCTGGCTCCGAGGCCCTAGCTGGGGCCGGGGATCGAACTGGGGTTTCGAGAGCTTGAGAACTATGCTTTCTCCACCATAAAGTGTTTGAAGTCGATCCAGAGACTATGACGCCTGACCTTATTGGGATGCCGGAGAGTGCCACCGATGAGCTTCAGACTTTGGGAGTGGAGTTCTTTCCGAATGTTGAGGACTGGACCAAAGATTCCCCAAATCCCTATCGTGATGACTTGACATCTGGGCCTTCAGTTTCGGACTGCACTCCCAGAAATGTAGAAACCGAGGAGGTCGAAATTGGTGATGATGGGGACTCTGCAGGGAGTCCAAACTTGTAAAATTTATTTTTTGTTTACCCGGTTGTATTTTGCACTGAAATTTTGAGTTTTACAACCGAGTTGGTTTGTAACCAGAATTTTTTATTTTGTAATTAAAATGACTTTAATTTCAAAATGTTAAATAGCTGCTGTGCTACCGGGTTGAGTTGATTTGATCTTGTTTGATACCCCCCAATGACTTGGACAAATTTTGGATTTGTTTGAATCATTACCGAGGAATACAACACTTTTGATTTGAGCTGGTTTGAGATGGTTTGATTTGAGCTTGAACCGAGTCACCCCCCAATGACTTGGACAAATTTTAGATTTGCTTGAGTCATTATTGAGGAACCTGATCAGTCTGTGTGTTCCGAGACGGTTGTGTTTCAAACCGAGGAACACAACACTTTTGATTTGAGCCGGTTTGAGCTGGTTTGATTTGAGCTTGAACCGAGTCACCCTCCAATGACTTGGACAAATTTTGGATTTGCCTGAGTCATTACCGAGGAACCTGATCGGTGCATGTGTTCCAAGACGGTAGTGTTTCAAACCGAGGAACACAACATTTTTTATTTGATCTGGTTTGATTGAGCCACAAAAATAAACTGGATTATACTTGATTTGTAGAAATTTTGGAGCGAGTAAATTTACTGAAAGCATAAATGGTTACAGGTGATTCACATAAAGTACTTCTTCAGATGCTCGGCGTTCCATGCCCTTGGTAGTATCCTACCGGTTGTGTCTACCAGGTGATATGCTCCTTTTTCATGACATTGTATAACTTTGTAGGGGTCTTTCCATTGTGCTCCGAGTTTTCCTTCTGTTGGATCTTTGGTAATCAGGCTTACCTTCCTCAAGACCCAATCCCCGAGTTGGAACTTCCGAGGGTTTACTGTTTTATTGAAATAACAAGCGGCTCGGTCCTGGTATGCTGCCCATGTGACCTGTGCTTCATCTCTTCTTTCTTGTAGCAAGTCCAGATTAAGCTTGATCCCTTCATCATTAAGTCCTGGATTGTAGTGTGACACTCGGAAACTTGGCGATCCAACTTCGGCAAGGATGACCGCTTCAGAACCGTATGCTAAAGAGAAAGGAGTAGCACCTGTGGGAGTTCGTGTTGTGGTACGGTAGGCCCAAAGCACCTCGGGAACATACTCGGCCCAAGCTCCCTTCTTCTTGCCGAGCTTCTTCTTTAGTGTTTTGAGGAGTGTTTTGTTGGTAGCTTCCACTTGTCCATTTGCCGGTGCATGAATCAGAGTGGAATAGTAATTTCGAATTCGAAGTTCAGCGTACCATTTACGAAACGGTCCGCAGTCAGACTGCTTTCCGTTTTCGGTAACAAAGGCATGGGGAATGCCGAATCGACATACAACCGAGCTCCAAAGAAATTTTATCACATTGGCGGTGGTGATGGTAGCGAATGCCTCGGCTTCGTCCCACTTCGTGAAATAGTCTACTGCGACAAGAAGGAATTTCCGCCTTCCTTTTCCCGGTGGCATGGGTCCGACTATGTCAACCCCCTATTTCGTAAATGGCCAAGGCGAGCTGATCGGACTGAGTTTTTCAGGGGGGCTCTTCATCACCCGAGCAAGCCTTTGACACTTGTCGCATTGTTGAACCAGCCTGACCGAGTCCTTGTTCATTGTTGGCCAGTAATACCCGGCTCTCATCGCCTTGTGTACTAGGATCAGAGAGCCTGAATGGTTCCCGCAGACTCCTTCGTGTATTTCCTTAAGCACATACTCTGCATCCGAGTTTGTGAGACACTTGAGAAGTAGCTTGGTGTATCCTTTTCGGTAAAGTACTCCTCCAATAAGCACGTACTGGGATGAGTGCATTTTTACCTTGCGAGACAACAGCTTGTCATTGGGTAAAGATCCGTCTCGGAGGTACTGAATTACATCAGTGACCCACTCGGGGCCAGTTGATTTTTCTTCGGTTTCCATCACGTCTAACTTTGGAGTAATTGATGGTTCGGTTTGTATAACCATCTCGTAGGGTGATGTTTGGACATCGGGTCCGGTACCCAAGCCTATTTTGGAGAGGGCGTCTGCCTGGACATTTTCCTCCAGGGGAATTTTTGTCATTGCGGTCCTGTCAAAGTTAGATTGATATTCGCGTACCTTGTTGAGGTACTGGATCATTTTTTCCCCTTGAGCCTCGGCAACTCCCTGCACATGGCTTACTACTACCTGGGAATCGCTTCGGATTTCTACGTTCTTTGCTCCCATTTCCTGAGCTATAAAAAGCCCGGCCAACACGGCCTCGTACTCTGCCTCATTGTTGGTAGTAACAAAGTTTAACTTGATCGCGTATTGAAAATTTTCTCCATCCTGGCTTGCAAGAGCAACGCTGACTCCACTTTTCCGGTTGGCTGAGGAACCGTCTACATATACCACCCAGGTCTCCTTCTTGGGCAGTTCTTCGCTTTCGGGTGCATTATTGAATTTCAGAAGGAAGTCAGCGAGTACCTGACCCTTGATGGATGTTCGAGGATGGAATTCTATGTCGAATTGCCCGAGCTCCACCGACCAGTTCACCAACCTGCCCAAGAGGTCCGGTTTTTGTAATATCTTCTTCATTGGATACTCGGTTAGTACCCGTATGGCATGTGCTTGAAAGTATGGCCTGAGTCTTCGTGCAGAGACAATTAAGGCGAATGCTAACTTTTCTATCCGAGGGTACCTCTCCTCGGCTCCATGAAGTGCTTTGCTGGTGAAATACATCGGTTTTTGGATTCCTGAATCCTCGCGAACCATAGCCGAGCTGACAGCCGAGGGAGATACTGCCAGGTAGAGATAAAGTATTTCGCCTTCATCCGGGCGGCTCAGGAGCGGGGGATTGATCAGGTATTCTTTTAACCTCCCAAAGGCCTCCTCGCACTCGCTATTCCATTAGAATGCTTTCTTCAATATCTTGAAAAATGGGAGACATTTGTCTGTGGATCGGGAGATGAACCGGTTTAAGGCTGCTATTCTTCTGATCAATTGCTGCAGTTGCTTGGTGGTCTGAGGCGATTGTATACCAAGGACCGCGCTAACCTTATCAGGATTTGCCTCGATTCCTCTTTACGAAACCATAAACCCCAAGAACTTCCCGGAGGAGACGCTGAAAGCGCATTTTGCCGGATTGAGCTTCATCTTGTGACTCCTTAGCGTCTCGAAGGTCTCCCTCAAATCTGCTATATGGCCGGCGGCTCGGATGCTCTTGACAAGCATATCGTCGATATAAACTTCTACGTTCCGTCCGATCTGATCTAGGAGCATCTTGTTTACCAGCCTCTGGTATGTGGCCCCCGCATTTTTTAGACCGAATGGCATCATCTTGTAGCAATAAAGGCCTCGGTCGGTAATGAAAGATGTTTTTTCTTGGTCGATCTCATCCATGTGAATCTGATTGTACCCCGAGAAAGCGTCCATGAACGTGAGTAGTTCATGCCCGGATGTAGAGTCTCCCAGTAGGTCGATCCGAGGCAAGGGGAAGCTATCTTTGGGACATGCTTTGTTGAGGTTGGTGAAATCGACGCACATTCTCCATTTTTCGGTAGCTTTTCTGACTAACACCACATTAGCCAACCACTCTGGGTAATCTACTTCTCGGATAAACTCTGCCTTCAGGAGCTTCTGTACCTCCTCGGCTACAGCCTGATTCCGCTTAGGAGCAAAACTTCTTCTTCCCTGTTTAACCGGTCGATGACTCGGGTCGACCATTAGTTTGTGGACAATTACGGATGGAGGTATTCCTGGCATATCTTCATGGCTCAACGCAAAAATGTCTTGGTTTCGTCTAAGGAATGCTACCAAGGCCATTTTTATTTCCGGGGAAAGTTGCGAGCCTACACGGATGTCTTTTTCGAGTCACCGAGCTCGAAATTTTCCGACTCCTCCACCGGCTCCCCCAACGGTGATTTCTATTTCATCGTTTTTTTATCTCTCCGAGACTCGTAGCTTCTAGGAGCTTTTTCAAGCTTGTATTGTAGCATTCTCGGGCCATTCGATGGTCTCCTTTTTCGACACCGACTCCTTCTTCGGTGGGGAATTTCATGCTCAGGTGGGGGATTGAGGTTATCGCCTTAAACTCATTGAGAGCTGTTCTTCCGAGGATGGCGTTGTAAGCAGATGGTCGATCTATTATTAGGAACCGAACCATTACCGTCCTCTGCCTTGGGTACATTCCAGCTGTCACCGGTAGCTCGATGGAACCGAGCGGGAGCACTTGTTCTCCTATGAATCCCACAAGCGAATGCCTCGCCGGGATCACCTTGTTTTGATCTATCTTCATTTGCTCGAAGGTTGACCTATAAAGGATGTTAGCCGAGCTTCCTGTGTCAATCAAGATGCGGTGTATTTTATGGTTGGCAATGGCCAAACTCAGTACCAGAGCGTCGGTATGGGGGAGGGATACCCCTGCATAATCATCATCCGAGAACTCGATCATTTGGGCTTCTCGTTTCTGGGACTTTGGAGGTTTCTGGGCCGAGTATACCTCGAATCCCTTATCTGCCTTGCATATGCCTTCCGCGCTGAGCTAGACTCTCCTCCTCCTCCAAAACCCCCCGAAATCATCTGTATCTCCGGAAGGTTTTCCTGTGGTGCTGGTCTGGCTCGGCTCCTGCTTCTTTCTCGTGCGAACCGAGGGTCTGGCCTGCGTTCTGGTTCCCTGCCCCTTTCCTGATCTCTTCCTCGGTCATTCTGAGGATTGTTTCGATTCTGATGGAACCGATTGTAGTTTTCCTGGGGAAGGTTGCCGTGCCCTGGATCCTGTTGAATTCTTTGATCTGCGAGGAAATGGACAAGCTTTCCATTCTCTATAAAACATTCTATCAGAAGTCTCAAGGAAATACAAGATTCAGTGCGATGCCCGGTGGTATCATGGAAAGCACAATACTGATCTGCATAGGGTGAATTCGGGTTCACGAGCACTGGCCTGGGCTTCCGGTACATGGGTTCTCGCTTTATCTCCAGGAGAACATCCATGATGGGAGCATTGAGGGGTGTCTAGTTGCGACCCCTTAACAACTCCTGATCTCGCTTTGGCCTAGCCTCCTCCTCTTTCGGAACACGCTTGCGCCCTTCTTTCCTAGGATCCTTTTTCTTCTTTTTCTGCTCGGTGGTGGAAGGACGATTCTGGTCGGATCCTAGTAGGGCTAGGACCGTTTCCTCTTGGTTGATGTACTTCTCGGCTTTACTCATGAAGCCGTCTAGATTCTGTGGAGGCTTTCGGGCTATATCAGCCATAAGAGCCCTAACTTTCCGAATTCCCTGGAAGAGGGCTCCATATATGAAGTCGTCGGTTGCTGTCTCAACTTCGAGCCTCGCCTGGTTGAATCTAAAGAAAAAGTTTCTGAGAGACTCCTCGGGTCCGTGGTGCAATGACATCAAGGATCTGGATGGCTTCCTTCTAACCCTTCCGGCCATGAACTGCGTTAGGAACATCCTTCCGAGGTCATCAAAGTGACGGATGGAGTTTGGAGGAAGCTTCCTAAACCAATCGCGGGCATTACCCGAGAGGGTCAGAGGGAAGGCTCGACAAGCTACCATCTCGGGTGTTCGGTGTAGATCCATGTGGGCGCGGAAATTATCCAGATGCTCCACAGGATCTTCAAGGCCTGTATAGAACATGATCTCTGGGATTTTAAATTTCTCGGGAAGACGAATGTTGGCCACATCCTCGGTGAATGGAGAGGTGGTTTTTTGTAAAAGATTTTCGACTAAGGATGCTTTTCCCTTGTCGTTTCGTTCTATAGCTGCAGTCAGAACATTGCATCTCTGTTCTAATCGGGTGATCATGCCTTGCACCACCCTTTCGGCCTCAGTTTGAGGAGAGGGAAGGTGAACGGGGATTTCTTCCTCTTGGTTGTTTCTTTCTCAGGATCCCTCGACTCGGCTGCATCCGGGTCTTTCCTCCTCCCGTTGCTCTCCAACATGACTATTGCGGACCTCTTGGACTTCTAGATCTGTGGCTGTCCAGGGGAGTTCCGGAACCCGAGCCTGGAGAATGGCATTCATAGTGGCCAAATCCTCGATACTTTTGGCCATCTGCTCGATCCTCTCATTCAGCCGGGTGAGTTGGGGATCGTTTGAGTTTCCTTCCTCTCGGGCATTTCGATCATCCCGAGATGCTCTGTTCGCCTCTGATCTAGTGTTCACCATAGCGGATTTGTAGTAGAAAAAATGACACAAGTCGTTCCCACAGACGACGCCAAACTGTTGAGACAGTTTCCAGTAGGTAACATGTCGATCAGTAATTCGCTCGTATGCTCTTTCGTTGTTCCCTGCAAGTAAAAGCTGCGTCAGGGGGGGTGCCGACAATCCCGCTCCGATGCTTAAGTAAGTGTATTGTTTTGAGAGTAAATGTGCAGAGTAATACTAGGGATTAATCAGCGTACCTCAATATCTAATAGGTCTATGGTATTTATAGAGTTTTTTGGAGCTGTTAATTGATTCCCTGCACATAAGGGAATCGGTAGTTGATGAGGACGTGGCATCGGGCGCACAGATATTTTGGGTCCATGGCCACTTATCCCGAGTGCATGATCCTTTGTGGGTGACGTGCCATCGATGAGGCTTCGGATGCATGATCTAGTTTGATATCGTGCGTCGTGTCCTTTAGAACCCGGGTAATCTCGAGATTTACGCGGACACAGATGTTACAAAGCACCCAGGTCGGCGACTCGAGCCGGGTTGTCGGGTCGGGTCGGTTGAACCGGTTTGGGCCCAAATGACGGGATTGGGCCGGATGGATCAATCTCTCTTGAACGTTTGGACCTAGTCGGATGGACCAAATGGGCCTAGTTCTCGGGTTGGGCCCAGTACCCGAGAAAGCCAATATTCTTCCCAACACAAACCCAAACCCAAACCCTTTTTTTTAACTTTGATTCCTTTTTTTTTTTTTTTTTGAATCTGAACTCCTTTGAAATAATTTTTAGTCAAATTTTAATAAAAGTATGTGTATTATCAAAAATATCCAAACCCATTTTTTTTTAACTATGATTCCATTTTTTTTTAATCTGAACTCCTTTGAAATAATTTTTAGTCAAATTTTATTAAAAGTGTGTGTGTATTATTAAAAATATCCAAACCCATTTTTTTTTAACTTTGATTCCATTTTTTTTTTTAATCCGAACTCCTTTGAAATAATTTTTAGTCAAATTTTAATAAACCAAAAATTGGTAGCGCGCCAAGCGGCTACGTGGATTTTAAATTTATAAGTTTACCACTCGCAATAGTACGTATCGACTGTACTATAGTATGGGTGATCGAACCATAGAGATTATTAGTTGTTTTGCGTAACGGGATATCTAAAGAGAGTATTTAACTTAACTTAAAAATAAAAACAAAAGCAAGAGTTGTTGAATTGAAGCTACAACAAGTAAGGCAAAGGAAAGCGGAAATTGAAAACAAACTAAGAGAAAACTTAGGGTGTTAATCTTATCCAATCCTCAACCAATGAAATGCTTAAAGTCTATATAGATCTTCCTAACATGCTTGATATGAGCGCGTAATGGGCGTCAACCATTACGACGACCTCGACACGAAAATACTTTCGTTAAGATGTAGTTATAAAGCACCTAGTTTTACATTAATCTACTCCACGTAAAGATTACACTATAATTGAAAAACATTTACTCTACCAAAGGTGTGGAGTGACTAGTGCTCCCTAGCTTACTACCCTAAAACACATCACAATAAGCATACAAGATATACGAAAACTCTAACTAGGCCACAATGATAAGGTATCTAGTTTCACACCGATCTATTCCATGTAAAGATTAAACTACAATGGAAAGACATTATATACTACCAAAGGTATGAAATGATCGGTGTTTCCTAGCATACCCTATAAAGTGACTCTAATAGGTAGTCATACATCAAGTCATATAGAATCATTGTAAAAGACATCATTCTTATTTCTAAGAATGTTGGTTTTACTCAAGAAATCTAAGAAAACTCATAGACAAGTTTAACTCTTTTTCATGAATAAATAGATTGGAATCTTGATACCAAAACCTTTTAGCATGGGTTTTGATATCCTCTAGCCCTTAACAATCATCAAACATCTAAAGAAAATCCTAAGAACCTCAAGAACACTACATAGGTTTTTGGATTGGATTTTGATCAAAACCTAAGAACTAATTTAGCTAGACATGAATTGAATCTAATCTAAACATGAATTTAAATGAAAGCAGTAAAGAAACAAGAAAGAAATGAATCAAAAACAACTATATTGAAATTATAAAATTCGGATTACAAAAAGGGAGAAAAACCTAAGCTAGAACATGAAGAACTAAGAGGAAAAAGAAGAAGAAATTGCTCTCTGGAATTAAGCCCAGAAAACGTTCATCAAAGTAAACTAAAACATGAGAAATTAAAGTGATACACCTGAGAAAATCCGAACAAACCCCAAAAGTTGCATGTTTAAACCTAAATCCCTAATCTCATATATATAGAGAATTGGATTTACAAAAGACCATCAAGAGTTAATTCTAGCCGCACAAACAAAGCTGGTCGGCGTCCATTTCTGTCCACAAAATCCAACTTATGATTTGGATTGCATAAAGAATGCAAAGATCTGGAAATATCTGATTTTCTGGAAGACGGAGAATTCGATCAATCGACTTTTATTTCGATCGATCTAACTGCCTTAGCCAATTCTTCAACTTGCAGGAACAATCCCGAACTCTGGAAATGACTAAAGTACTCTTGATGTATTTTCAGGTCTAATTCAAGTGTTTTGAATTAGATTTCATCTAAGACCTGAAAATAAGACATAAAACAAAACTACAACAAAACGTTATATATACAATACGAACTAGGTCTAACAAATGCAATTTAAAGGGTCTTGAATCGAATAATTCAAGACTTACCAATATTGCAAAGAGCATTTTATTTCATTAAATGTAAATGGTGTTGATTATTAAAGTCTATATCATGTTAAAACGTGAGCATGTCTGAATAGACTCAAAATGTAATATATTGTGTCCAACTCCAAAATCGTGATCCACTACGGTTGAAGACCACGTAGTCTCATTAGACCAAAACAACCCAGCAAGGTAACATGAGACGCAAGTCACGCAACTCATTTCTTGGACTTATGGAATTTTCTTATTGCGCATGAGTTGGCCTCCGCAATTTTACATCTCTCACCCAGATTTAGATGCTCAAGTAGAATTTGGAGCTTTCCCCCTTTCGCCCAAGGGACCTTTCATTGGTTACGCCCTTTAAGTGTTGGTTTGAGGCAGTCATTACATGGGGGCATCAAATGCTGGACCAACCCAAAGTAACAACTCAAGCTAACCCTACTAAGGCAAAGAAAGGAACAAGAAAGTTTAATTCATATAGAGCCATCGAACCTGCCCAATTAGCAACTAGAGTTGTATGATGATCAAAATGGGAAGTGAAACTTATCAATAGAAAGGGAAGACCATGACACGGAACGTAAAGTTTGTATGCCAATGGTAGGCTGGTAAGCTCAGTTCGGTAGCAACTAGCAGTTTTCCAGTAGCAGATAACAAGTAGGATAGTTGCTTTCACGTATACCTGGAGATTTGAACTCATCAGACGTCTGGCTCCTTGAGTCTCATGCCAAACGCAGCCCATGATGACTGACTCTTCACCTTTCCTCGCCAGCATTTTTCTATCTTCTTCACTCTTGGGTTCCAGCTTTCTTTTTCAAGCTTTCTTCTTCTCCTTTTTCTTCATGTTTCCTACAGACTTCTCTTTTTTTCAACTTTCTTCTTTCTTCTTCTTTCTTTTGCTTAACACTTTTATTCCCTTATTATTATCTATGAATTATAGTTGGGGCATTCCCTCCCTCTAGTCAACCTCTGATCCATCTACTCCTTCCGGATCTTTCAGTACTAGGCCAAGTCTGCGGTCGACCTGCAACACCACAACCACGATCACAACCCCCTGCCCGAAACAACCCACCTAATCGCTGAATCCGATAGGTTCGACTCGAGCTCGAGCTCGCACAAGGATCCTACCTTGGCAAGCCGAGTTCGAACATAGAGATGATGCTCGTGTCAAACTCGAACTCGAGAAAAAATAAAACGAGCCGAGCTCGGACGAGTACTACTTTCTCAAGCTCGGCTCGTTTACATCCATGTTTGTAATAAAAAAATGGTAGCTAAATAAATAAATGAAAATGTATATTTTGAGTAGCTAAAATAGCCACTATTGGAGATGCTCTCAAGCGTTCATTTCTCTCTTTCTAAAGATACAAAAGACGAGCTTAAATAGTTGGTTTTCGGTGAAAGATTAGGGGTTTCTGATGAGAGATTTTGGGTGTTGGGGGGGGGGGGGGGGGGGACCATGTAACATCCTAACCCTAGAACATAGACTAACCTAATTCACATGGATCAAAGTTATAATGTTCTATTAATAGGGTGTTGTAATTTTTCAAAAACCCTAGCCACATATGTGCATTATTTTGCATGAAATTTTATCCAAAGTATTTTATTCTCAACCAAACCTAAGCAATATAATTGCATCATATTATTGTTAAAAATATTTTTTAAAAGAAAATTAAAACCTAACCACCCATCTAGGGGTATTGTTATCCAAATTTCAATTTTTAGCTCTTCATTAAATCTTATCGATATTAGAATACTAAACTCGAGTTCTTTTTGCATGAAAAAGAAAACCCTAGCCCTTTTAAACCCCCAGTATAGTCGACCACCCCCATTGCCTCTCATTATTTCACTCTTCCAAAAAAAAAAAAAAAAATCTCAAAAGCCAAAACACCAAAAATCCCACTTTCCTATTCGGCCACCTCTATTTTCTCAAGCAAATCACATACTTTTCTTTAAGTTTTCATACCACATGTATAACATCCCTAAATTAATTAATTAGTAATTAATTTGGAATGTTACTTTAATGGCCCTAAATTATTTTATTAACTCTAAAAAATTTGGAGTGTTACTACTACTACCCCAACAATAAATTATAAGCAGTGGAAATGTTTATAATATCTCAGCTTGTCTCTTTTTCTCGCTTATATTTTCTTTTCTTTTCTTCTTCTCTTTTTTCCTAAGACACTATCAATAGGACATTACTAGAGCTTTTAAGTACAATATCCATCTACGGATTTACCTTTGTCACTCAAATACACAAATTTATTATATTTACAAACTATTTAAGTTACAGCCACATGACATCACCTACGACTTCGAAGTCCTGTAACTACCTTTGGACATTCTCTTTGAATTTTATCGCTAGATAACCTATGAAACAAATTGTTTTACAGGTGGGAAGAAAATGCGTAGGTTCATGATTTAGTAAGCGACATGCCAGTGAACAAAGTCCATGCAATGAGCCTAGATTTTTCATAAAATAATAGTTATAATAAAATTCAAGGAGTACCAGTAGCAACAATTGATGATTTCAGAAACGAGTAAATAAAAATGCAGGTTGATTAAGTAATTTATCGAGAGTAAATATCTGCTCTAAGTAATATGGATCAATCATTATTATTATAAAACATAAGTAGATAAAAATAAGTAATAACTCTCATCCATATGGCATATATGTACCCTTAACCCTCTTATGATGAGGTATGTGTGTCCCGTATGACCTCTAGTACAACCCTACAGCCAACATGCGATGCACATAGCAAGCTATCCCTCTAGTTGATCAACTAGGTCCAACCTCGAGTGATAGTCGACCAGTGATACCTGTAATTGGTGACTCCACCACATAGGTGGGTTGTCCTGGTCACAAATAGCACTTGGATCCAGTGTACAAAGTAGCATCTCATCAACTGACCGTAGGGTTAAGCTTATATAAATTGGTATGTCCATGCCACAAAATTTCTTTTAAATCTTTTCACTCAACAATTCACTTGTGGCCATATCATACAAATTATATTACTTTACTTCATTTTCATATTATAAATTATGCAGTTGAGTAACACAAGAGTCAACACATTTCATTTCAAATTTCAAACTTTAGGCCCCCAACATATGCATTACAAAACATTTAATGTCAATAAGATTATACTTATCATTTATCAAAATAATAGTCATGCTATTACTTTAAAGTTTTCACATACATTTACTTACCTTGCGTGTAATTTTCAGCTAAAGGCCCCTTATTACCTTGGCTTATTTTTCTGCAAATTGTTTCCCTATCATTAGTTAGGTTCCTAAATCATAAATCCAACTCTAACATTCAAAACCCTAATTTATTTTATTGCCTAACTCATCAAACAGTGTTCTCATTAGAACATGGTTTGCACGGGTTTTGTTAGAAAGCGGTTCCCCTTATTCGAATGGCAACAACACAAATTTCTTTTCTCTTTCCCGAAAAAGCTTAAGTCTTTCCCATAAAATTCCCTCCAATTTCTCCATATCTAACACAAACACTATTTAAAGTATCCACCAACACTCTCATACACAATATTTTGAAAATAACACAAGTGTATACATTAATTAGCTTTATAAAATCGAGAGGAAAGTTTAGAAATCTTATCCTTGCAGCCTAAGATTTGTCCTCCAACTTGAAAGCTTTCCTCCCTCTCTCTCTCTCTCTCCTATTAGGTTTCTAGATGAGTGGGAAGTGAGGAATGAGAGGTGGCTAGGGTTTCCATGCTTTAAATCACAATGTTTCTCAGCTTTAGACGTATTTAATTCACATGCAGAGCGTTCTTATTTGGACAGTCTGTATATCGTTCGAAAGGAAGATTCAAATCATTTAAGTTGTGGCATCCTACATGGCACGTTCGAACAACTTTCCTCGTCCGTCAAACAAGATTCTTGATTCAGAGATTTCTAAAAGTGCATTGCCTTTTTCATTTGTTTTTATAACAGTTAGTGTAATCCTCCTATTTATTTATTATTTTCGTGCAATTACTAACCTGATTTCTCTTCATGTTTATTATAACATTTTTCTTTCAAATTCAGGTTTTCTTATTTATTTGAGTGGAGTATTACATTCATCTTTCTTAATAAAATTTTGTTCTTGAAAGTCCGTAGTGACATAAAAGTTTGGTTACCACTCATCTACATAGTTTTATAAATCCTTTTAAAAAAATCTAAACGTAAATTGTTAGATAATGGATGCAAGGGCCAAGGAAAACCATATATGTATATAATCCGAAACACAAAGAAAATTTAATCATCCAAACACAATTAAATGTAAACATGCTTCCAAAACTCAACCAAAATTGAAAAGCCCCCGAAATTAATTAACTGGTAATTAATTTAGAATGTCAGCATAACTTCCCCGAGCTTATTTAGTAAGAAAATAAGTTGAAGAGTTACAAAGATCTCCTGATCATAGGGCAATGCAGTGGAAGAAAACATACCTTTAACACCACAAGATAAGCCACACAACTAAGTCACATCACACAATAGCCAGAGCAAAATACTAAAGCATCATATCAACTTAGTGAATAAAGGATAACATCAAGTGTTTCGGTCACATACCGGTCGCCAAAAATTAAAACTTAAATAATACATAACAATCTGAATAGTTTAAGAACATCAAATACAAAAGATAACTTGGGATCCATCAAATGAATTCCTCACAACATCAAAACACCGTGTAACACACATAAAGGATCACTATGAAAGACTTGTCCATCTCTTCGTAATTATCGTTCCATATAATATCCATTAACCTAGGGTTAGCCTCAAAGACCAATTTACCAAGGTCGGCCAATGTCATCATGTTCTTGTTCGAATTTCAGGCTCCATCTTCTAACGTATGTTCAACTGTAAAACGAAGATGTTTTACCGATGGAAAAGATAATTCAATGACTTAGTGATTTAGCACATAGGGAAACATGTTATTTTATGCAATGAACTTAATGTTTTATAAAGATAATGTAAATCATACACAACATCATGCAACAGGGTTCTTATTAGAATAACAAAACAGAAAATCATACTTTTCTCCTCCCTTGGCCTTCTTCAATCGGGTGATTACGGCCTAAAGGATTGAAAAATGTGACTTTTGAGACTATGATTTTGATATCGACTTTCATTCACTCCCTGCTTGAATTGAAAGTATTTTTAGGTAAAGCATCTCTAGCAGATGCAATCATTCTTAATTTTTATATTGATAGGGATCCCCATTCATTTCTAGATTCCCACCATTACAGATATAATTGTTCCTACCTACCTACATGTTAATGGTTTAGGGGGCGCAATTGCTAGAGCATGGGAGAATGAAGAGTAATGATTTCAGTAAGAGCAGCTAGACGGACTACTATAGTGAGTCTAATGACTAATAAAAATATATGATATGACAAGTGTGCAAATCATAGCTACTCCTCCATATGCCGTTTACCCTCTTATGATGAGATTTGCGTGTCTCGTGTAAGAAATGGTGCAATATCGGTGCCTTAGTGTGGTATAACAGCAACCTACCACTAGTTCTTTGACCGAGTTCGATTTCAAGTGATCCACACAACTCATAGTGCCGCAAAACGTGACCACCACCTATACATGGTTACGTCTGTCACTTCCAGTCATTAGATCCAAGACAAATAATATTAAACTAAACATGGACCATAGGGTCAAACCCATATACTAATATGCACATGCTCCAAATTCTTCACCCATATTTCCCATGTTTGCCATGTCATACGACGATATTAATCATTTTTCTTTCGATGCATGAATTTACAAAACTCAAACAATCAATCATTTATTTTTTCAAATATCCCATTTACACAAAAATTAGAGTTCAGAATATTTATACAAAGCATTTCATGTGAGTATAAGATATGCAAGTTTGATGCTAGGGAAGACATGCCAGAAAGATCGATAGAAGGTTTCCACATGAGTTTCACTCACCTTGGTCTTTAGGGTCTCCTTAATACACGTCCTCAAACTCTCCAACACCGTGGCCTGCAAAATACCCTAACATTAGAAAATCCTAGTGGCTAAAAACCTAACCCTATACCTCAAAATAGCCAAAACAAGCATTCTGGACCAGGGGTGATCAATCAACACTCCTTAATGCTGATCCTTGCTCAATCAGTGATGAACAGTGATCGACCAAGATACTGTTCGTCGTCCTTAACCTCCAAAAAATCATTTTTAGCTCTGGTGATACCTCTAGAAACCCTAAGTGTACGCCCCCAAAACTAATTAACTCGATGTGCTAACCTTTTTTCCAAGGAAATGAGGTGAAAGAATACTAGGACCCCTCTAATAAGAGGGCAAAGTCACTTACCTCACAAGATAGCCATACTACTAAGTCATATCACAAAATAATCAGATTAAACTAAAGCATCATTATATAACTTAGCAAAATAGGGATAACATCAAGTATCTTGGTTGAAGACTGATCACCAACTCAGGTATCAGATATTACAACCAAAGTTTAATTGTCATAAAGTGATCAGGATACAAAAGGCAACTAATATCCAACAAACATCCTCAAGGCGTCGAATGATAAACACAATAACAATACCACTCAAGCGTAAGGAATGTGAAGCCTTCCTCTCGCTCATGAGCTAGCTAGTGAGCCATCATTTCGGGGTTTGTAACGACCCGCTCTTTACAAAAAGGAGTAAGTAATTATATCTAGATAATTACATATCATTACTACTTCAGAGACGATAACTCTCGCAGCGGAAAAATACAAATATCTTCTTCTTCTTTTCTTTTTTCTTTTTTTCTTTTCAAACACCAAGGACAATTTTCTTACAATACATTCAAAGCTTTAACTAAAATTCCTCTAGACATACATTAAAAATCCTTTACTGTCCTTTACACTATTTACAAAGAAACATGTGTCATATATGACACAAAAGCATACATGGAAACTTACTAAATACAAGTAAATTCCTAAACATGTTATTTACAAAAGAGTACAAACATTGTTGAGTACAAAGCACTAAAATGTAACTACAATAGCTTTAAATCTCTTAAGCTAGCAGTTAATCCATTCCATAATCTTCAGAACCTGCGCAAACATCTATGAGACGGTGGTTATTACCACAACCCCATAGTTCCATAAGTGAGCTAACTGTCATTCAACAAGATCATGATTTATGCGTTATTTAAGGACAGAGACAACATATGATGAGATGATAATTTTCTATGCAAAGTTTTAAACAGTTGAATATACTCATTGCACTCCACTCGTTTTGAAGCCGTTAACTCGGTAAGCGTCTTTCTCGAGGCCGTTCCCCCTACATTACATTTTGATTAGCTTATTTTTGCACTAGCAGAGTACATTCCACATCACTCTACTAGCTCTTTGAAAGACGTTCCAATCAATATGAATTATTGGGATTTTCGGTTCTGGCATTATTCCCATCCTAAACCTTTGGGAAGCGTAGCTTCCAATATTAATAGGTTGATTATTAACAGTATGCAATAATCAGTCACACACATCCATTTAAAATAAAATATAAACACAACACTATTGAAATCCAGTACTACCCTTAGTAAGTAATTTATACTTACAGCCATTTTGTGCATTCTCAGTTCATCATATGCATCAAATACATATATATGTACATAGAAGGTTAATATCATTACTTTAGAAATTCATGAATCCTATTTGTATACACAACTCCAATTATCATAAAATCATCATTAACCAACTTAGAAATCTAATTAGCAAAACCTTATTAATACTTAATGACTCAGAAGTCATCTAGTAATACATTACCCATTTTTTATTTATACCAATATCAATACTTAACCAATTAGCAAATCATTACCCTAGGAAAATATCCAATCTAGATGTCAATAAGCACTTGAGTACAATCTAAAATCCCTAATATCATTTTCTAAAGCATAGATAAATCAACCAATAAGAAACCTATGCATACTTTTAGCAAGATATTAATATCACACCGCCAATTTAAAAGCCATCACAATAATATCCAATTTCCAATACATTACATATTAATCTTAGAAAAACACACTTAATCAACCGAACCAGAAAATCATGTTTTTATTACTTTTGGAAATAATCTTAATTTCAGAACTTCACAACTAATTCAGGAAATCAAATACCTAAATTATTAGAGCATGAATACATAGTATTAATACCACAAATCAATCAACCTAATAATACTTTAAACCGTATTTCTCAAATCCAATGATAAAGGGTTACTTCCAAAGCATAATCATCAACAAAATATCAACTTCTCAAAATACCAATAAACTAATCAGTTAACATAGGGAATTCAAATCCACAATAACTCCAAATCTCCTACTCAATCCTTGGTTCAATAACCTAATAGAAAATAAAGGCTTCTAAAATCATCACAAGCCAAAGTCAATATATAGCTTCAATTAACGAACATGAATTCAACAATAAAATCTCCCCACATAATTCACTAAAAACCGACACATCACAAGCACAACCTATTAAGACAGCATTTACAAAATCAGAATACCCATCAAATTATCCTATCAAACTTCAACCCACAATCAGCCGAAACACACATTGGAAATCACGGCAACCGAACACCACAAAGGCCAAAATCATCAAAATAAACTCAACCTATACAGCTACACAATCAACCGGCCAAGATCAAACCACACAAAATCAGCCATCAAGAATCCAAAATAGGGAGATCATCAACCACAATAATTTCCCCAAATCAGCCAACAACAGTGAACCCCTAAAAATACCCAATCGGCCAACAATCCACAAAACACCCAAAAATATCAAATCATAAATCATTACCCAAAATAAATCAAATGGATTACAAGAAATTACCCCAAAGGTTTTCTCAGCAAATCCACCGGAAAATTCACCGAAAATCGCATCTCAGGCCGTCGAATCGTCTCTGGTTCGGTCTGGGTTGCACGGGTTTGACGGGTCATTCGGGTTTCACACACATGGGTCACGAGTTCTCGGGTCACGAGTCTTCTTTGGTTGCAAGGCGATCCACCAGAGGATCGGGTTTTGGTCTTGGCTCCTGGTTCTGCAGGCGTCGTCCCAGCTCTAGCCATCGGCGACCCATGGAGGATCGGCCTCCGATCTCTGTCTCTCCTTCTCTCTTGATCTCTCGGTCTCTCTCTCTGGTCTCTCTCTCAGTCCCACTCTCATTCTCTCCCATCTCAGCCTCTCTCTGTCTCGATCGAGTAAAACAAGGGAAGAAGAATGAAGAACAGAAAGAAGAAGAACAAGAAAGAAGAAAGAAGAAAGAAGAAGAAATAAGAAAAGGAAGATAGGTGCGTTTTCACTGAAGGGAAGAGGCCGGTTCTATAGGCTTAGCGTGGGAGTGAGTCACAGGGTGAGTCACGAGTCAAATCATCAAATGGAATAATGACTATACAAAATATCAGCAGATGTTTTAATAAACTGAGGGTTAAATTCTATTTTAGTTAGTTTAACCTGGGTTAATATGTAGATATTTATTCATAACTTACTAGTTACCTTTTTACCATAGATATTTCTCATAGATATTTGTGGATATTTTTACATCGGATCTTTACCATTTAATCTAACTCATTAAGATTACAATCTAAGTCCGTTTTGAGTCTAGTTCGTTTAATTGTCAATATTATTGTCTCAATAATAATATAACACCACATATATATATATATATATATATATATATATATATATATATATATATATATATATATATATATATATAATTTACACAATAATATTACTCACGGTAAATATTACACATTAATATTATTCAACAATATTATCATATCAATTAGTCCACTGATTAATTCAGTCTGTCTATTTATTAATCCTGTAATATTATTAGAGTTTAATAATATTATTCTTTATTTATAAAATTATTGTTTATAAATAATAAGACAAAAGAATATTTATTTTCATAAATATTCATATATTCCTTATTATTTATCGGGGATTAAAATATCGTGTTTAAAGCCACGCATTTTATTGACTACTGGATGTGAATATTGTTTCCTACAATATTAAGCCGTTCGAGCGTCAAGTCTTGTGGATCGAACGTCAATTCTAGACTCATCTATTTTACTCAGTCTTAAATTCTAATTTAAGACATTTTATTTTATTACTTAAAATTCGGGGCACTACAGGGTTCTTCACAAATATTATCCTAGCCAAATCATCCATCGTAATCCTATTTGTTAGGTTTTATAGATTGGCTCATTCGGTGTCCAAAACTTTATTTTATGTTTTGGAGATAAAGGGCAGCTCGTGGTTCGCAGTTGGAGAATATGAAGAAACTACTAAGAGAAGACAAGTATAGAGCTAAGCGTCCAAATAGGGAGAAGAAGAGTTCAGACGACATAGTGAAAAGTCGGGGCATATTTGCTTTGTCGAAGGTTTAGAGACCGCATGCTTCAACCTCCGTTTCAACCACTTTTGGCTAGCCGCCCGCACAATTGTTTGCGAGTCGTGTGGTGTTTACAGGATTGATGAGTACCGCTAGCGAAACCTTTCCTTGAACTAGGCCCAAATAATGGCCTCCTCACTTCCCAATTTCTTTGTCAGCAAATCCCTTTGGTGATGCCACCAAAGTCTTGCTTCTCTTGTCAACGCGTAGGTGACGAAGTTAAATTTATGCTCCTCTAGACAATTTGTAAGCGAAGCAATTTCTTGATAATTGATAAGTGTTGAATGTTGCATATTCAAGCTCCTTAACTTATATATGTTAATTCCTAAGCATTACTATTTGTTTGATTTTGTGTTGTTTTATTGTTTTCAGGTTTTAAATAAAGATACAATTAATTCCATTGATTTTGGGCTTAAAGCACACTTTGAGAAGACCTAGAAGATGTGGTTAAGTTTAATCAAACCAAGGGAATGATTAAATCGGAATTTATCCAATAAGAGTCAAAATCGGATTGGATTTAAATTTGGATTCAGCATATGTATCAGTGTTTTGATCATAACTTTCGGCTCAGATCTCAAATTGCGATGAAATTTATGGCGTTGAAAAGCTAATAAAAAATGAAACAATATGTCAAAAATAGATTTTCCCTAATTCGGAAGTTTACTATACAAAAATCACCCCGCAATAAAAGACCGCAAATTTGAATGAACTTGGAATTCTTTTCCTACTTGGATTGAAGTTTCAATCTCTTACTTAGACTAATAGACTAAGTTCTGATTTTTCTTGGATTTCTAGATCTTTTAGGTCTCTCATAATCTCTATAAATAGGCCTCTACATATTGAAGAAAGACACACTGCTGCCTAGAGCGAATTTAGAGAAAAACTTATTGAAGGCTTGAAGAGTTGAAGAGAAGTAATCATGGCAGAAGGCCATTGCAACAGCGTCATGAGCGGCTAAAAGCCTTTGTAGGGTATTGATGTAGCCCTATGCAAGCACAATGGTTTGATTGTATTTTAATTTAGAAAATTTTAGTTTATGGATATTGGTTGTATAATTATGAGAATTGCTACAATTTGATATTGTTCTTCATTTTTTAATGCAATTGTTCTTCAATTCATAATCAATATTGGTAGAATTCTTCTCCTGTCTTAGAAAGCTTTTTACTTTTATTGAACTCAAATCATTCTTATTTTCTGTGATTATGAGAATGATGATTATACAATGGGTTTAATTGACATATGATCAAGAGAATTAGTTAGGTCATGCCTAGGGAAGACGGATCGTACTACACCTTAGTTTAGTGTAATTTAGGTAGACGATCCGTGCCAACCAAAGATGGGTTATACTATTCCATTGATTGTATGTATCCTATTAAAGACATAGCTAATCCATACATAGGGAAGACGGGTCGTACCGCATCTTAAGGGTTAGGTGGACAGTCCGTGCCAACCGAAGATGGATTATACTTATTATTTAATATGGTAATTTCTTGTTTATTTATAGCATACATAGAATGAATTTCTCAAATTAAATATGATTAACCATTGATGTACGGATAGCGATGAAGTCAATACTCTACTCTTTCTCTCTATTATATTTCAATTCTCTTTTATGTTGATTTTATGCACTTTAGTTAATCAAAAATTCAACAATCTTTTCTTTAGTTATTTTTAATCTTCATAAACTTGATAACAATACCCATGCAGTCCTTGAGGTTTGACACTCTCTCTATAGCCTTATCCTACAAGGATTCCTCTTATTGCGAGTGGGTATTTATTATTTGAAAATTGAAATTAACTTCTAAATAAAAGGCAAGTGTGTGCACAAAGTGTCAACAAAAATAAGCACAGCTGAAAGTAAATGACACAGAGATTTTTGTTGATGAAGTGAAAACTCAATTAAGAGAAAAATCACTCCGTGGCAGCCAAACCCAAGAATTCCACTATTTAGGAGACAAAGCTAGATACAAGATAGTAACACTCACATATACCCGATGCAGTGGTCGTACCTTGCTCTCTAACGTGTAACCCAACACGAACGCTTCCCAACCAGGTCTCCTACCTGAAGGGGTCTTCAATGGAATTCTTTACCTTAGGGCCAACCCCTAAGATAGACTTCAGATGTAGCACAGCAACAATACACTTGCAATGGCTTCAGAAGAAAAATCACATCTCTAAGCAGTTGTGGAATTCAGTACCGAATTCTTGCAGTTCTCAATGCCCAGGGGCCTCTATTTATAGGCTGGGGGCTCAAATGAGCGTCAGACAAAATATAGTTAGGAGCCATCCGGACGGTGGTCATGGCCGTCCAGACAGACAACTGTGCGACAGGATTTTCCGAAAATTTCGCTGAGAAATTTTTCCTGTTTAAGAGCCATGTCCGGACGGGATGGGACATCGTCCGGACAGTCGCACGTCCGCTGCAAGTAATTTCCTTATGAGGCTTCGCGTGTCCGGACCATGGGGATGAGGGTCCAGACGGCTGAACTTCAACATGTAATTTCCATATCTGCTATGCGCGCGTCCAGACCATGAAAGGAAGTCGTCCGGACGGTTGAAGTCGAATCGACAATTTCCATATTAGTTACACGCGCGTCCGGACCAAGGCTGACTGTCGTCCGGAAGGTCATATTTGAATTGCAATTCTTGCCTTAAGGAGACGCGCGTCCGGACGGGATACCACATCGTCCGGACGGTTGAATCAATCTTCCCATATTTGAACTTGGAAAGAATCTGAAGCTGGTTGAGTACTGATAGGCGTCCGGACGTGCTGCTGAGTTGTCCAGATGGATGCAAGCTGGATAGAAACTTCTCGACACAGTGTAAGGTCCGGACGGAAATGCACGTCGTCCGGACGGATGATGCTTGGTCTGACTGGTGTCAGGACGGTATGGCACGTTGTCTGGACAGATGGAACAGTGGTTAGATGGGAGTCCGAACGGGATGGCTCGATCGTCCGGACGGCTGACAGGGAACCGAAATCTTCGATCTTTCACGCAGTGCAAAGTCTTCTAAGAGTGCTCTGAATAGTGGAATCCCTGTTTACATCATCTTTACATACACAAGTGATTTTGTCCAGAATGAGGCCAAAATATTAACATTATTGATATATTTTGGTAAACAAAAGACCACATCAATAATCACAAACCAATCTTTTGCTTGAGAAGGGTGTAAGTCACCACGAAACGTAGGATATTGATGCCTGTTAAATTCCTCAAAGTAACGCTTCTCATTGTCGCTCCTTATCTCTTCCTTCTCGATGCTGGAGATCATTCCTTTTAACTGGTTCGCTATCTTCCCCAAGGTAGGTATAGCGTCTACGAAGCTTCCCATTCCCTCAATTAGTTGGACACACTTTCCCACTATCCATGCCTTTTTCAATGCTTCTTCCCAAACATGTTGTCATCTCCTAGAAAAGAACAGTCGTTAGTCCATCCTCATGAGAAATCTATTCATACTATTGTTCAAAATCTAATTCTACTTCGTTAGACCCTTTGTAAAATACTGCGCCACTCAACCCTTGGACCTAACAAACTTAGGAAAAGAAAAATTATCTCACCCTTAAACTGATCATCGCTTATGCTCTGCTGCCAAAATCAAATGAGAAATGATACACATATATCCCCTTCAATCTCCTACACATCTCTCCATGCAACAAAGTTTCGAATCCTCCGTTGAATTGGAGACCCAATATGGGACCCAGAAATTCAATGGGGGATTTAAAAATGAGATGTGTAGGAGATGTATTTATATCATTTCTCAAGTCAAATTCATAACCTAGATCCTAAAATTTAAACCTCTAGCACGATCAGCTCCTACGGTCCTCAAATCCAAATTGCTTTGATACCAAACTATAACGTTCCGCTCTAACTTACAAGGGCTTAAGTTGAGATTTCCTCTATCTACCACAAGATGCTACCGCTATTGCTTATAAATAATTCAACGCAATGGAAATCCTGTAATAATTTTTAGGGGTAATTACCTTTTCCCCCCATCAACTACCAACCATTGTCAACATGCCCCCATGAACTGACACATCGACCAAAAGAGAGCATCCAACTACCAACTTTATATACTTTTTCCCCCTCCGTCAGGGAATCCCGTTAACTTGGACGGAATATTCCATTTTTGGGCGTTAATTTTAGTTTAAATACCAAAATGCCCTCCAACAATAATTAATAAAAAAATATTAAAATTAATATGTTTAAAAAAGTTGAGGGCATTTATGTCATTTTTGAATTTGAGTTAGGGTATTTAAGTCTTTTTATGAATTAAACTGACGGAAGGGGGCAAAGTATGTAAAGTTGGTAGTTGGATGCTCTCTTTTGGTCGATGTGTCAGTTCATGGGGCCATATTGACAATGGCTGGTAGTTGATGGGGGAAAAAGGTAATTACCCCTAATTTTTATTTTATTTTATTTTTACATTTGAATTGACCTTCTAAACTCAATAATAAAACTAACTAGAGATTTTATTAGGTTACATAATTTCATCAAAACAATACATCAATGAATATACGATATCACATCAAAATGCCACACATGGCATCAAATAAAATATAAAGAGAGGCTAATTTAACTTAAGCAAGAACCCCACCAGCCACGTAATCCAAGCTTACCCTTTGGTAACCTCTAAGCGCACACTCAGATCAAAGCTAATCTCTCAACTTGCAACAACTATGCTATTTTGGGGTCACCACAATAGCATAAGTAGATAGGTGAGTCAACAATCTTAGTGAGTACAATAATCACTAAGTTTTTGAAGTGTGCCATCTTTATAAATTTATTTATCCCAATTGTTTAGAATACCAGCCATGATAGGTCTTCCCAAGACAATGCAATGATTTATGATACAAACCAACCAGGGCTAATAAAATAAACACGGTAGAGGAGTTGAAAACACATAAAAATTCATTATCTTTTTTCAACATTCCACATATATCATATAACTCTGCTACACTCTTATTATATGCATTCCACCATCTGTGAAGGCAAAATATAGGCATATCTAAGCAAGCATCATATGCAACCAGCTGTAACTATATATATATATATATATATATATATATATATATATATATATATATATAATGTTCGATGTCTCATCCAGAAACATATGCATACGGATACATTTAGCATGAAACTCTGCAATGCATGCGTTTATAGGTTGTAGATCTAGGTTTCAAAAACACCATCATGTTACTCCATGTGTTTTTTTTTTTTTTTTGATAATATTTATCATTTTTTCTATTTTTTATTCCTCATATTTTTATCAAAATCCAAGTTATTATCGATCATTTGATTGGCAACTCTAAAAAAAAAATGCGATTGGAAACTTCTAAATCATGAGTTTGATTGGATGTCATGGATGATATAAGCAAAATCATGGAACAAGGTTTCCCATTTTCCATGCACGTAATGAATACTTTACTCAACTTTTCTTCTTTTTTCTTAGCTTTAATGAGAAATAATCCCTCCCCTTACCCACGAGACAAAGGACAACTTAAAAGATACTTGTTCTATTTTATTTTAAAAAATATATATTTTAATTTGTTCTACATTAGTACGAGTATTACAAATACTTTTTTGAAGTAAACTGAATGAACACCTTCATTAATTATCATTCAATTACCTTCTTTCTTTCTTGTAGGATATCATTATGGATAACATGTATGTTATGTGAAATGGTTGCTTAATGTAATGTTGGGGAATGGTCCAAATACTTTAATCTCTTAATTTTCATTTCTTCTTTTGTGCACATGTTCATGATACTTAATTATAACTGAGCTTTTTTTGTTTTATTCATTTATTGGGTATTACAATAGCAACCCTACGGTTAAATGAGGGAATACATTCATCAAACTCCAGCGGTTAAGTGGGAGTATGTAAAAATGAAAAGTATGTTAGGTTATGTTATGCTGAGTATGTTAATATGTGCATGAAATATGATATGTAGTATTTATGATTTAACTGTTGTTTCCATTATCAAGTTACAAACTTTTTTACTGCTCCATATTTTGAGATGTGGAGTTATTCATATTGTAAGAAAATTTATGTTTTTATTATGCCTAAATTTCTCTATCATGTGGTTTGCCAAATAAGCCATAAGTTTATTAAACTCTTTGGCAAAAACCCTGTATATATGGTTGTTTAGTAAATACTTGTTAGAGATATTTTTCAATGTTAAAAAGGGGACTCAATCTATTAAAATGGTCAATATGCTCAAACTTGCTGAGCCATGAACTCAAAGATACACATATAAAATGATGGTAATTTTACAGATGTGATTGAGGAGGAAAAATAGGATGTGAGCCGATTCACATGTCTTAAGCATTGTTCATGAGCCTGACATGAGCCTTAAACTTTTGGATAGGCTAACTTACTATAGTCAGTTTTTGAGTTTAGTTGGTGTACATGGAACTTTTTGGGATACAATGTGTAAAACTCAATAAACTAATTACGAGAGTCACCATAATTGGATTTAGTAAATAAAACAAGTGTAACCAATAACCAAAGAAAAATACTTAGAAAGTGGTTAAAGCCTTAAAAGTTGGGAAAATTGTCTTATTCTACTTGGGCATTCGAACATGAGATTTTCTCTATTTGAACAGAACGTTCCAGTGGTGGGGCAGAACATCTCAATTGCTGGGGACATTCAAACGACGAGAAAACGGGAATGAGATAGAGCATCCCGTTTGCTAGTCCATTCACTAAGAGCATTCGAACAGGATCCTTTGAGAGGGTCCACGTTCGTGTACTGAGAGGCCAATTCGAACAGTGGCTTAGACCGTCCGAAAGCACGTCGTGTCTAACGTGAAAATGGGGGGTAAAAACACAATTTTTGGCCTATTCTTCTCTCACTTGGGGTTTGTACCCAAACCTTGGGTATCGATTCAAAGGAGTTTCCAAGGTCAAATCTAACACCAAAAACGTCATTCTCGGTGTTAGAACATTATTTCCACCGAACGATTTGAGGTAAATCCTTGACCCCTAGATTATCCTTACTTTGGGTTAATTCTATGGGGTTTATGTTTAATTCCTCGAATTTATTTAGGGCTTTGGTAATATGTGGAGTTCAAAGTGTTCTTCTAGCAACGGGTAGGAGTTTCGCGGTGCGAAACTTTGGATTTCCTCCGTAAATCAAGGTATGATGCCAAACCCTGGATTTTTTTCCAAGTGTTGTAAATTGGAATTTTTACTATCTAACCCTAGAATTCCTCCATGGATTAATGTTAATACTTATTGGGGTGTCAAATGGAACCCTATAATCTCTATGAGTTATCATGTGTGTCAATGTGTTGTCTAAAGTAAAGTAGAGTTGTGATTAGTATTTATTAGTGTGTTTTAAATGTTTTCAAAGCTTAGTGAGTTTTTTCCTTCCTAAGTAAAAGAAATGAATTTGAAACGAACTTCTTAAGCATGATATGAAGGTTTAAATTTGAGCTAACAATATGTTCAGATATTACTTGATTTATGGTACTTCGATGATTTGATTAATGTTTATGAGATTTATTATGTTTAGAAGTGTTAAATATATGATGAATAATTTGAGTTAAAATATGATATTAATGATTTCATGAGCATGAAAGCAAAGTATGTTATAGCACGCATCATGAGCATGTACATGTGGAATGGAATGTATGATGAAATGAGACATGTGAAAAAAGGTTAAAGGTTAAATGACTGATGAAAGAGGAGAAAGGTTTTGTTGGGGGTGAGCACATCTTCTCAACAAAATGGTTGAGTGACAAAGAAGAAAGTCCTTGATAGTGATGAGCCTCATCCATCAAGAAGGTAATGATAAGATGACTGATAAGATGCAATGTTTAATAAATGATGAAAAAGGAGAAAGTCCTTGTTGGGGGTGAGCCTTATCCTTATCAACAAAAGGGTTTGGCGATAAAAGATAAAGTCATCGGTGAGGGTAAGCCTCACCCGTCATTTCATTAAATGGTAATGAAAAGACATGAGAAAATGAAATGCATGACACATGTTCTATGATTGATTTATGCTATGGTTTATGAGAATTTTCATGCCAGATGTGGCAGTATGCATGTGTTTGAATAGAACATAGCATATCTATAACTCCTTAGAAAATTCAATAAAAATTTTAATAATTAAAAGAGAACCCAAATAAAATTATTAAAGAAAAAGGGTCACAATACAGCACACACGTGAATCTTCTAAAAAAAAAAATGTGAGGCATTTCATTTAAGAAGACATGGTTATGAGCACAAATGGAATGCATGACTTATACATGTCTCCAAGATCCTTGCCATTTTTCAGTTATGCATCAATAAAATCTGTAGAATTGAGCCACGAAAGCCCTCTTGTTGTCTTGCTCCTAATAGCCCAACACTCATCTCCTTCCCTTATACAAACCGAACCCACCCTCTTCTTCTCACATGCAAGCAAACGTGAAACATTCTAGATTGAGAGAGATCAAACCCAACCTCTCCTCCTCACAGTAGGTATTTTTTCATATCTCTCTCTCTCTCTGGCATATTCTGATTTCTTAGCGCTTAGCACTTTGTTTTTTTTTTCTTTCTATTTTTTTTCTTCATTGTTGAGTATCGATTCAAAATTTGGAAGTATTATTTGAAAAATTCACTATCCAAAAGGATTATAGTCCCTTTTTGACATACACATTAGCTACCCATTCCATTAACCATCTTATATTAGGAGAATTTTGAATGAAAACAGTAATGTCTATTCCTTGCAAAATCACATGTAGTCCTACTAATGATTTCAAATTCGTTTTTCTTTTACCCATATGGTTTATGATACCTATTTCGTATACCCTTGAGATCCTTGCATGTTAATCACTTTGATGGGAGTTTGTTTTAAGGCACTGAGATTTACATTGATATATATAGAGTTTTCTTTTCTATGTACTACTTATTTTTTAGAACATATATTGTTCAACCCATATATTGTCAAAATATTGTATACTTTTCATTGTGTACACTGTGTGGTTCTATATAGATTGGATAGTTATAGATTTTATTTTGTCCTTGTAATATATGAGGTTTGGTTATGTTAATTATTAATTAGAATAATTGTATTTAAATGAGTTTCAACGTACCCACATGTTGGTTTAACAAAATACGAACAAAAGTATAAGAAGACCAAAACTGAGGTGGATTATTCGAGAAATGTTATATTGAATTGATAAATGTTCAAAATGTTAGTGATACCAATTCGGCATTTCCCCTCTCTTTGTTTTGAGTTTTGATTATTATTGTAAGGATGAATGCATGGACGTATGTGGCTATACAGAGTATGATTCATATGAGAGCTTGTTTGATTTTATTTTTCGGCTAAATAGCCTGAGATATTGTGATGAAATCGTGACTCATTATTTGAATAAAGATCATATGATTATACCCATAGTTTAGTTGTGAAAGTTGTTCTTCAAAGATAAATTATTTGAGCTTTTATACTTAAAATACTATCAACATGGCAGTGAACATTGTATTATGTTATTTTTTGTGGCTGTTTAAATTAGAACCGTAAGACAATAATATATCATCCTATATATATATATTCTTTCTTTACATTTAAACTTAAGTTCTAGAGTAATAAATTTAGGATTTAAAGTTCTACTCTCTGTATCATCTTGTACGATATTCTTTAACTTAACTCTTCTTGAATAAAACTACCAATGAAGTTACTCTCTCTAGTATTTTAGTTAACAACACCATAACAAAAATTATTGCAAACAACACAAAAGCCTTATTTATATATCCTCTAAACATATCTTTATGGCCAAAACTATGTAGAAGCGAGGCTAACTCCACCCAACAAGGTTCAGGTAAGGGAACACATTCTTAAAACCCCGACATAAATTTTATTAATTTTTTTTAAAAAAAAGGTCAGAAATTTTATAGCGCATTTATTTTTCATGTTTCTAAAGATTACTTGACTTTTTATATTTCAGTCATGATAAATCTTCATGCTATGATATGTGATTAGAATCTCATATGATTATATGAAATTGATGAATTTACACATGGTTATGAATAAATTCCCAAAGTTATATATAAATATGTATAAAGTTTAACCCCATGATACCAAAATTTTTCGACCGATTTGGATCATATACATTTATATGGATAGCTTAACAACCACACCGAAGGACAGATACGCGAAGATGTGGGCTATCAACTGGATGGCATTCACCTAGGGAAGCCCCCATCCAGGAAAACTCTCCCCTGTGACAATAAGATGAACCCATATAGGTCTTTTGGGACAAGCATGCATTGCTCATGGTTTATGGTTGGAATTGGGTCAAAGGGTTAGGTACATAGAAGGAAGTCTTAAAGTATTATTATTTTATTATAATTTTGTGTATATGATCTATTTTAATCTACAATGTTCAAAACTGCATTCAAAGGTATTTATGATCTAAGTTCCACACTACAAGTGATTTTTAATTCTCATCCAATTATTATTATTATTTTTGTGTTTTTATACTCATCCAATTTAAATAATTTATTTAATTCTAATGTTGTCTTGCGTTTACTTATTGAGTTGTCAAATTCACCCATTTTTCCTATAAACTTTTTCAGATGGCATTGGTCATCATCATCTTACTAGCAGGGATTCCCATAGGAGTCGCTATGGTTGATGACCCAGAGTATTGGCCCAATGATGAGGACAAGTGGCACTATGTTTGTTTTGACTAGTATATTTTTTAGCCAATAGCCTTTTGACTATGTATAGTTTTTAGAAACACTGTATGGTTGGATCATAGAAGTGAGATGACGATGACCTCACCAACACAACAGCTTTTCCTATACCAAACCAACTTTTGATATAGTATTGTACAATGTTTTCTTTTTGTTAACCCCTGGTATTTTATTGTACTGACTTAAACTACAAGAATGTTATAATATTAAAAAGAATATATATTATAAATTTTAAATTCCTATCTTGTGTTATTTCATGGAAAGGTGTGGTTGTTTTATTTTTACTTTGATTTTATAACAATCTCGAGTTCACACACACACACACACACACACACACACACACACACACACACACACACACACACACACATATATATATATATATATATATAGAGAGAGAGAGAGAGAGAGAGAGAGAGAGAGAGAGAGAGTTACATTGCGATTTATATGAGTTAGTATGTGTACAATTCAAGTGAAAAATTGAATGTTCTTACACTCTCCCAACTAAATGGTAAGTTCTGTGAATTTTCCTGACTACGATGTTTACTTTATAAGCTACAAAACGTTTTAAAAGAGATGTCAAAACAGTAATAGATGTAAACACATGTAGAAAGTGAAGTCGGCTTCTTACTAAAAATTAGTGGATCTCCACGATTGCATAGATTCTGTTGGTGCAAGTGCTAACAGTTTCAATGAGGATCCCGCAGGCTATTACTTGGATTACTATGATTGAGGTCATGGGGTGCCACATCCATGAAATAAGCCCTTGATAGACTCAAAATGACTTTTCATAATACTATACTCTTTTTGAAGGTTTTCCCAAATGTTTGAAAAATATTGATTGAATTTGTAAATTATAAAACAAGGCATCGTTTCATGATAGTTTCACTTTGAGGTATTTAAAAACATTTGAGTTTAAACTTAATATTTTTGTACATTTCATTTACTTTAAAACCTTAACTTTATCTCCTCACATCATTTCATCTTTCTTTAACATTACCATACCCGTATCTTACCTTCATACGGTTGAGGTCCTTTACATACTGGGACATGTAGCCACCCAATTCAAATACATGTCAAATTTTTTTTTTTTTTTTTTAACCAAGCTGTCACAAAGGTTGGGAGATTGTACATACATCAACCTGATAGTAGGGGTGTAATTCCGGACTAGTTATAATTGGTTGAGAAACTGTAACGGGCACCCAGAGCCAGAGCCAGTTATTCATTTCTTAGAAACCCGGTTATAACTGGGTAACTGGCTCCGGGTATGTATGTATGTATATATATATATATATATATATATATATATATATGAAAAAATATAAAATAAACGAACTCACTTTCAATCTTTTCTTTTCAATTTTCACTCATTTCTCTTTTAGTTTCCGAACTCTTCTTCAGCTATTCCTTCTCCTTCACTTTAGTTCTTCCTTCGCTTTTAGTTTCCAGACCCTTCCTCGGCTCTTCCTTCACAGAATCAGCGCCATCTTCACTTTAGGCTTCTTGAGCTCCTCATTAGTCATCAAAGTTCCTTCAGGCTTTAGCGTCGATCATCGACTTTGTCTCTAATATCTTCAGTCTTCACTAGTTCCGCTGGTTCTCTGCAATAATCTCTCTCTCGGTCGCTTAGGACAAGAAGAAGAAGAAGAATCAGATAAATTAGGGTTTCGAAGGGAAATGACATTGGCTGGGCGCATCAGATCGGGCTTGCCTCTCCTCACCAAAGCTCTCCACTCTGATCCCTTCCCTAACCACAGAATCGCGCTTACTCTCACCAACTCTGAGGTAATAACCCAAAACCCTTAACAATATTGTTTTGTTCGTTGTTTTCTTTGTGTCTGATCTGCTTTGTTCTGACTCAATCAGATTAGGTTGACTTGGTTACGTCTCTGTTTGGTTGCCGAGAAATCGGACGAAAATTTAGAAGTAATTAAATAAATGAAAGGTCTGATTATTTCTTGTTTTTGGGGATATTTGAATAGTTATTGTTTGGGAGAAAAATTTGGGGTTCGATTAGCTCTCGGTTAGTAGGTTTACCCTCTGCTTGATTGCTGAGAAACTAAGAAAGTAGAGAACAACACTAGTACCTAGTCCGAATAACCGAGTACCCCCGAGGTAACTGGGTAACCGCCAGTTAACTGGATAACCGGTTAACTGGGGTCCCTGGTTCCGGAGTCGGTTAGAATTTTTTAATAGCCGGGGACCTCGGAGTCAGTTCCTGGTTTTGGCCAATAAAACCGGAAACCAGCTCTAGGTTTACACCCCTACTTGATAGACAAAATCAAGGCCATGCAATATAGCATGAACATGAACTAAATATTAGAGTTCCATAACACTAAAGTGGAAACATAACAACATGAGAGAGAGAGAGAGAGAGAGAGAGAGAGAGAGAGAGAGAGAGAGAGAGAGAGAGAGAGAGAGAGAGAGAGAGAGAGAGAGAGAGAGAGAGAGAGAGAGAGAGAGAGAGAGAGAGAGATAACACAACATAGCTGACATAAACATCTATGGGATTAAAGCTTATACATTGTATCTTTTACGTACAAAAGAATGGTTGTACAAAAGGTGTCACATAAGACACATTGCCATAAAGAAAAGTAATCATAACAAAAGATGTACAGTACAAAAGTGGACTAGATGATAGTCTGACACAAGCATCCGAGGTCCTATATAACGTCAGTCATAGTAGCCCAAGTATATGGCTACTAGATCTTCAGCAACAACATTGCCTATGCAATCGTAGAGTTAATCACATTCCCACAGATTAAATTATGAGCCTATGGTCTTAGTAAGTATAGAAATTATTCACATTTGCACTAAACCAACTTTTAAATTTCTACATGAGTTTACAATAACAATTACCTTAGTTATCTTTTCATTTGAAATATACAGTAGCTGATCAAGTAAACATTGTAGTTATGAAAACATTTGAAACATATTATTTAGCGATGAGTGTATATGTACAACCCAATCTCCTACTTAAGAACATAAACATACAAAACAATCTAATACATATCCATGTGTACAACATATAACCCAACTACACTTATATACATGTATTTTGCAACTTTCAGAGAACACATACATATAGGCGTATTTAAGCAAGAAATATCATCAAATATCATGACTCAAGTACAAGGATATACATGCATTCTACAACCTTCAGAGGTTCAGCCATTTTCAGAAGTCTTCTTTTTTAGAGATATGCTTCTAGAAGATTCTGCATAGATTTTAAGTCAGAGAAATCGGATCCCTTGCATCCGTCCAGACGACGTGATATTCCGTTTGGACGCTCAATTGTCCAAGCATCATCCTTCCGTCCGGACGATGAGAACTTTCCGTCAGAACCTTCCTCTGTGTCGAGAACCTTCAAACTATTCCAGCTTGCATCCGTCTGGACTTCTCAGCAACACGTCCGGATGCCTTTCAGTGTTCGACAAGTTGAAAGATTTCTTTCCAAAACACATAAATGGGAAGATCGCTACACTCGTCGGGATGACGTTTGTTCTCGTCCGGACGCTATCCTTGATAAGGCAAGTCGTGCAGAAGAATTTCAACCGTCCAGACGTCAGACTTCATGGTCCGGATGCTCAAGCCTTATATATGGCAATTGCATGCATCAGTTCAACCGTCCGGACGCTCAAAGCCTTGATATGGAAATTACGTGCAGTTAAAGTGCAACTGTCCAAACGATAGGGTAACACTGTCCGGACGCAGCTCTATTCAAGAAAGAATTTCAAGTGAATTTGGAAAGCCAATCGCACAGTTGTCCGTTCAGACACCCTCAGCTATTGTCCAAACGCCGCCTAGGTAATTCAAGTTAGACGTGAATTTGGATTCCTATAGTTTATAAATAGAGGCCCCTAGGCATGTTATTTGTAAGAATTTGGTAATGAATTCCGTAGTTCTTAGGGAGTTTATTGTAAGAGTTATTGTGTTAATCTGCTCACTCTCAAGCCGTTGCCAAGTGTTGTTGCTGTGCTAAACTAAAGTCTATCTCAGGGGTTGGCCCTTAGATAAAGAATTCCATTGAAGACCCTTTCAAGTAGGTGACTTGATTGGGAAGCGTTTGTGTTGGGTTACACGTCTGAGTTCAAGGTACGACCACTGCATAAGGGTATGTGAGTGCTACTGCTTTGTAACTAGCTTTGTCTTCTGAATAGTGGATATCCTGGGTTTGGCTACCCGGAGTGGGTTTTTCTCTTAATTGAGTCTCCACTTCGTCAAGAAAATATCTGTCTCTTTATTTTTCGTATTGTAATATTTTGTTGCACACTATTGCACATACTTGTTAAATTATAAGTCCATTTATTTTCAATTGGTATCAGAGCTTGGCACATTCTGTTTAAGATTCAATTCTTGAGTGTTATCTTTCTTTTTTGACTTCTAGTTTTACTTTATTGTCTCAAAATCTTAATAATGTTCCTACCTTTAATTGTACGAACTATGGCTATTGAAAAGATCGTATGTAATTCTTTTTAAAATCCATTGACTGTTGGAAAATTGTTGAAACTGGTTGGACTAAACTTGCGGATACAACTCCTGAAGTAGTCACTGAGAAAAACATTCGACTTACCAACGATAAAGCCCTCCATGCTTTATGCCAAGCACTTTCACCATCTGAATTTGCAAAAATCTCAAATAGTGAATCTGCTAAAGAAGCATGGGAAATCTTAGAAACAACATATGAAGGCACCAAACTTGTTAAATCTGTCAATCTTCAAATGTTTATTTCTAGATTTGAAGAAATTAAGATGTTGGAAGATGAGACATTCAAAGAGTTTTACTCCAAAATGAGCGACCTATGAAACTCAATGATGAGTCTTCGGAAAACCGTCTCAGATGTGAAACTCATCTGAAAAATTCTAAGATCTTTGCCTGAGCATTTCAGAATCAAGGTAACTACAATTGAAGAAAGCAAAGACTTGGAAGAGATGAAGATTGAAGAGTTGGTGGGTTCTCTTCAAACTTATGAGCTGTCCCTGCCCCCGGTCAAAAAGGTGAAGACCATTGCCCTTAAAGCTTCCAAAAAGAAAGTCGAAGTCTCATCTGAAGACGACTCTGAGGATGAAGAAAAAGCTGTGGCAATGCTGGCCAAAAATTTCAAAAGATTAATAAGGAATGATTGGTTCAAGAAGAAATTTTCCAAAAAACTAAAGAAGTCCCCCAGAGAGTTTGAACCTGAGGAAGCTGAAAAGAAAGATTCCAGAGGCCCAAGATGTTATGAATGCTCAGGGTTTGGGCATATACGGGCTGGCTATGGAAATCTCAAGTTGGAAAAGGGGAAGGCATACAATGTGACTCTCAGTGATGAGTCCAAAGAAGAAGAAGCTCCTGAGCAAGAGAAATTTCTAGCCTTTGTGGCTCCACATGTAGAAAAGGAAGATGCTTACTACTCAGAGCACAGTGATGAAGATAGAGAAGAACTCAGGGAGGCTTATAAAATCCTCTATGTAGAGTTCGAGAAGCTGAGGGAGGCTCGCAAGCAGCACATTCATGACCTGAATAGTGTATAGACAGAGAAAAGCTCACTACTGCTCAAGATACAGGGGCTAGAGGAGAAGCTAATGGAGACACAACTACAATTGGATAGGGCCACTGATGTGAAGCTGACTCATATGTTATCAATCCAGAAGAGCCCAACAAACAAGACTAGACTCAAGTATGTAGCTCCTCCCTCTAACATTCCATCTACTTCTAGGACTGTCTTTGTTAAGCCCACAATCCTCGAGCCTCCACCCACAGTAGTGGACAAAGGGAAGGATATAATCAATGGAGATCTATCGGTCACTCAAAAGCTCCATACTATTAGAAGATCTCCCATATGCCATCATTGCGGATTAAGCGGGCATGTCCGACCCCAGTGCTCCCTTCTCCAGGCTCAGAGAGCAAAGTTCAAGAAAGAGGTGCCCAAACAAGTAAATTACGACACAAGACCCTAGCCCAGTATCAGACTCCATGGAATCAAGCTTCAAGGCATCAAGCTCCCCATCAGGCTCCATGGAATCAAGCTCCAAGACATCAGGCTCCTCAATATCAAGCCCCATGGCATCAAGTTCCAAGGCATCATGCCCCACTGTGCCAGGCTCCTCAACATCAGCGGCCTTAGCAGAGATTTGTTCCAGCCAAGCAAAATGGCAAATCCAAGACTAACAAATCCAAGCACTTCAAAAAGCCGTAAAAGGTGGAGGGTGATCAATACTGCAAGGAGTTACCTATTTGGATGCAGAGCATGATACAGTGGATGGATCATCAGATGAAATCCTGCTAACAACCATCGACAAGAAGGCAGGCATGGGTCAGGAAGAAGAAAGACATTCACCCCTTGAGGGGGAATGGACTCACCTAGTTGGTGAGGATGTTCATGCCTAGAGTTTGGTTCCTAATCCTAGAGCATCAGGTTTGATTGCATTGCATGATCTTTTACTTGTTATATCTTCTGTTTGCTTTGCAAATTAGGAACCACTGTTATTTGCCTCATATTTCTCTTGAGAAAACTTTACAGGTACTATTTGGGGAAGACAGAAAAGCATGTTGGGCGACTGCTTTTCTGTATTGGTAATTTTGATCCTTCACAGGTTTGATCTTGCCTTACATGCTAGTCTTATGATGTTTTTATTCATATAGCATGTTTTTATTGTTTTTATTTTTTTAAAAAAATGGGGGAGAAAATGCAAGGAATTTTATTTTTTCTATTCTTGGCATGTTAGATATTGCATGTATTTTTGCCTGATATCTCAGTTCATTATTCATTAATTGACTATGTTTTTATATGATTGAGAGTTTATGCCTAAATATCTGCCAAGTTTTTCCTATGCATCTAAATGTTAGATAGTTACTTTTCTCATGCGATGAAAATGTGCACTATTCAAGACTCCCCTAAGGTACATCTTTTCCTCTTTGACTTCTTGCATTTGGAAATTCTAATGAGAGATATGTTTTTGATAAGATGGTCAAATTGACCAATATGCTAGTTGAACGTAGAGCCTAAAAATTTTAGAATTCTCTCTAGGTTGCAGCACCAAAAAGAAACAAGCAGTTATTCTTCTGAATTCCTTGTTATATGCTTATATTTACTGCTTCTGTGCTGAGTTAGCTTTATATCTTGTCCTTCATGGTACAAGTAAAACAATTAGGTGATTCATCTTAGGGGGAGTATATCAAATGAAGGTGGCTAGGCCCTATTAAATAATAAGGTTTGACTTTTGACTGATCTTGCATTAATTTTCTCTTGTTTAGAAAATTCAGCTGCTTCAAGTCATATCAGTGAACATCATACCTTATTGAGAAAGTCTTCACACACACACGCATTGCATGAGTTGAGTAATCTATGTAATATTTCTATCTACAAGGAATTTTTGCACTGATTGAACTCTGAACTCTCTTTTATATCTCTGCATATTTTTGAGATGCTATCTGACTGCTTTATTAGTTGATTATACATGCGTGTTCTAAAGCTGACATTAGGGAAAATAATTTTTCTGCAAATTTTCCTTTAGTTTCTATTTTTCAATGTGAAGCTTTCGAACGGTCTCTCCTTGTGCCCGGATGGGTGCAACTCAGACGGCCAGACGGTCAGGTTACAAATGTGGACGCTCGCGGCCTATCACATGCTTATGTGGCAACGCGTGTTCGAACAAGTTAGTGATCCATCCGGACGGGGACCCCACAGGTTATATGTCGCGAATCCAATCCTAGCCGCCGCATCCTCTCACTTTCTCTCGAGTTTTCTTGTACCTTTTTGTCCTTTTGTGAGTTTTTCTCGTTAATTATTGCATAATCTCGGTGATTTTTGTCCTTTTGTGTATTTTTCTCTCCATTCCAGGTATTTTTTCAATTCTCTTTATTCTTTTCAGTGTATTATTAACTATTAGAATGTTGAATTTTTTGGGAAATGTGTTTGACATTAAAAATGCATATTTGTGATATCTGCTGTGTTGGGATTATATATTTTGGCATGGACTGTATTGGGTCATTTACTGTTTGTAATTTTTGGAGAAGTCCATTTTATTGCCAGATTTTTTTTTGGGAACTAACAAGAACCTAATATTTTTGAGAATATTTTTGGCATACCTTGTTGGTTATTTTTGCAGAATCATGTATGCTGACAGTCCACAGCGTAGAGTCCGAAAGAGGATAGAGGAGGATGTGGCAGCCTCCAGAGCCAAGATTATGAACATGCCTGTGATTCCTAAAAGGAATGTTTTTTTAGCAGACTTTATGGTTGCTCCACTGGATAGTTTCTATGAGATCATCTAGACCTATCACTGGGGCTACCTCCACAACTGCACCTGCATTGTGCTCACCAGGCTGGTCAGGGAATTCTATGCACATCTAGAGGTGGTGCAGCATGATGACAATGGCATTATCCTTCAGTCGACCATTGCAGGGCATGTTGTCTTGGTTGATCCACAGGTCATCAGCTAGATCATTGGGGTACCAGTGCTTCAGATTTCTGCCCGTCCCTTCAATGAAGTAGTATTGGCCCCTTCTTTGGATGAGCTCAGAGAGTTCTTTCATGCTATCCCGCAGGGCGAGGAGCGAGCTTTTACCATCAGGATTGGTGCTTTGTCTTCCTCGCACCGCATGCTTGCAAAGATCATCCAACACAATCTTTGGCCTATTGTTAGGCTGAGTAATCTGATTATGAAGAGGGCACAGTTTGTTTATCCCATTTGTCTGCACTTGCCTTTTTGTTTATGCAAACATATTATAGGTGTTATGCTTGAGGCTCGGGATGAGAATAATACCGGTCTCCCTTTTGGTACTTACTCAGATCATCTTGCAGACTGGCATTGATGTAGCTGGAAAGCCAAAGATGAAGATCCAGGATCCCTCAGCAAACAGACCCTGATGAAGTCCAATACACAACTGAGGCGTGATGATTAGGATGACGACCTTCCTCCGCCTCCTATTCAAGTTGAGATGCCGGACATTGCTTCTTCATCTTAGAATGCTCCACCGCCTCCACAGCAGGATGCCGGTTATACACAGATTTTTGAGGCTTTGGCTTCTCTACAGGGGGCATAAGCGCTATGCAGCTGACTATTTCGTCTATGCAGCAGACAATGTCATCAATACAGCAAGAGGTTCACTCTATAAACCTCTGTGTGGAGCAGAGCCAGCTCAACATCCGAGAGTGCCTCAAGCACCATCATCCATACAGCAGTAGCAGTGATGACGAGGATGATGCGCCTATGGCTGAGGCTGCTTGATTTTTTTGTGTTTGGTTTTTATTTATTTTGATACATTTTTTTTTTTGGATAATTTGTTAAACATTTTAACTCTTGGATATTTATTACTCTGTTTACCCTTGTCTTGCTAAGACATATAAGGGGAGTAATTTATTTGTGGTTTTTCTAATACTATGTTTTACCCTTTTTCATTTTGTGAAAAAAATGGGGAGTATTTTTTTATTTAGACCGGGATTGTATTTTTAATCGGTCAAGTGTTTTTGTCCCAGAATGGCCAAATGGGGAATTTGTTGGTTTGTAATTGGCTACATTCTGTTGGACAAAATCACTTTCATTTAATGATGCTTTTTATCAGGGGTTAGTCATTTTCAGAAGTCTTCTTTTTCAGAGATATGCTTCTAAAAGATTCTGCACAGACTTCAAGTAAGAGAAATTGGATCCCTTGCATTCGTCTGGACGACGTGATATTCCGTCCAGACCCTCAATTGTCCAAGCATCATCCGTACATCCGAACGACAAGAACTTTCGGTCCAAACCTTCCTCTGTGTCGAGAACCTTCGAACTGTTCCAGCTTGCATCCGTCTGGACTAGTCAGCAACACGTCCGAGCTCCTTTCAGTGTTCGACAAGTTGAAAGATTTCTTTCCAAAACATAGATATGGGAAGAAAGCTGCACTCATCCGGACAATGTGTGTTCCTGTCCGGACGCTGTCCTTTGATAAGGCAAGTCGTGCAGAAGAAGTTCAATTGTCTGGACGTCAAACTTCGTGGTCCGGACGCTCAAGCCATATATATGGAAATTGCGTGCATCAGTTCAACCGTCCGGACGTCATACCTCAAGGTCCGGACGCTCAAAGCCTTGATATGAAAATTGCGTGCAGCTAAAGTGCAACCGTCCAGACGCTAGGGCAACACCATCCGGACGCAGCTCTATTCAGGAAAGAATTTCAAGCGAATTTGGAAAGTCGATCGCACAGTTGTGTGTCCGGACACCTTCAGCTACAGTCCGAACGCCGCCTAGGTAATTCAAGTCAAACGCGAATTTGGATTCCTATAGCCTATAAATAGAGGCCTCTAGACATGTTGTTTGTAAGAATTCGGTAGTGAATTCTGTAGTGCTGATCTGCAAAGAGTTTATTGTAAGAGTTATTGTGCTGATCTGCTCACTCTCAAGCAATTGCCGAGTGATGTTGCTGTACTGAATTTAAGTCTATCTTAGGGGTTGGCCTTAAGGTAAAAGAGTCCATTGAAGACCCCTTCAAGTAGGTGACTTGGTTAGGAAGCGTTCGTGCTGGGTTACACGTCAGAGTTCAAGGTACGACCACTGCATAAGGGTATGGAGTGCTACTGCTTTGTAACTAGCTTTGTCTTCTAAATAGTGGATATCCTGGGTTTGGCTGCCTCGGAGTGGTTTTTCTCTTAATTGAGTTTCTACTTTGTCAACAAAATATTTGTCTCTTTATTTTTCGCATTGTAATATTTTGTTGCACACTATTGCATACACTTGTTAAATTAGAAGTCCATTAATTTTCAGAAACATTATCAAACATCTTGACCCAGGTACACGCATATACTTGTATTTTATAACCTTGGGAAAATGCATACATATGGGTGTATCTAAGCAAGAAACATCTTCAACATATCATAGGCAATCCATCTGTAAACTTAAAACCGTAAAACTTGAAACCCTAAATCACTCTCAATTCTCAGCCGTCAACCCCTCTCTCCCTCTCTCAATGCTCTCTCCATCAAGGCGTCAAAGCTAAGTCTGTCTGCTATTTGGTTTACACTGAAAATGAGTAATCATTAACATTCAAATATTCACACTAGGCTTTGCATAAATCATCTCAAAGCTTTTTCATCCTCATCCAATTATGCATGCCCATATAGTATCCATCCCACTTCAAGAAAATCACATTCTTCTCATATATTTTATCAACCATTTTTCGAAGATAGATCTTTCTCATCTCTGAGAAAGATCTTTTGAATGCCATGGAATTCACTTTCCTAGTACGACCCATATAGGAATTTCGAGGAATTTTTTATTCATTTATTCTGCTGATGAATTACAGCATTGTCTACCTTGTATATATTTGAATCATTTTTTTACAGGTTAGTAGAAATTTTTAGATTGAGATGAATGATGTTTGATGAAAAATAAAGATAACTTCTAATTAATTGTATGGGTGTGAACAATGTGCAACAAAATATTAAATGCGAAATTTAAAGGAGACAAATATTTTGTTGACGAAGTGGAAACTCAATTAAGAGAAAAATCACTCCGGGATAGCCAAATCCAGGATTTCCACTATTCAGAAGACAAAGCTAGTTACTAAGCAGTAGCACTCACATACCCCTGATGCAGTGGTCGTACCTTGAACTCTGACGTGTCTCCTACCTGAAGGAGTCTTCAATGGAATCCTTTACCTTAGGGCTTCTCCCTAAGATAGACTTCACAGCTGTTCAAATCACACACTAGCAACAGCTAGAGAGCTAGCAGATCTTCAAATCTCCCTAAACACCCTCTCTAAGCTATAGAGAATTCAACACCGAATTTTGTAAATTGTACATGCCTAGAGACCTCTATTTATAGGCTACATAAGACCTAAATTGAGTCTAAATCGATTTTCTCTAGGTGGCGTCCAGACGGCCAACTGTGCTACTAGCTTTTCAAATTCCTTGAAATACTTTCCTGAATAGAGCCGCGTCCGGACAGTGTTGCCCTAGCGTCTGAACAGTTGCACTTCAGCTGCACGCAATTTCCATAATAAGGTCTGCGTCCGGACAATGTTGCCCTGACGTCCGAACGGTTGCAAATCTTCTCCACGTCTTTCCTTATCAAGGATAGTGTTCGAACAGTGTAGACCTGACATCCAGACGGTTGCAGCTGTCTTCCCATATCTGTGTCTATTAAGGAAATCATTTTACTTGTTGAACACTGACTGGCGTCCGGACGGTATTGCCACGTCGTCTAGACGGATGCACTTGAACGCAGGATTCTTCTGGAACTCTGAAGAGCGTTTCGACATGTTGCCATGATGTCTGGACGTATGCAAACTTGAAATGTTCGAAACTTCTTGACACTGATGGGTGTTCGGACGGTATTGCCACGTCATCCGTACTAATTTTGCTAACTGAATAGCGTCTGGACTCTAAACAGGGGAACAAAATCTTGGGGTCCAACTTCTCTGAGTTGGAATCTGCACAAAATCTTTCTAGATTTTCTGAAATAGCCTTCTTTATGCTTGTGACACTGAACTTGTCATAATAAGGCTCCTTACATCTTAGAAAAATAAACTCTAGATATTTTGAAGATTCAGGAATATACGGCGTCCCTGTGAAAATAACAACATTACATGATAGTGATTTTGTCAACAGAATGCAGCCAATCAAAAATTAACAAACTCCCCCTTTAGTCATTTTGGGACAAAAATCACTTGACCGGTTTAAAAATACATTCCCGGTCCAAAAACTAACATACTCCCCATTTTTGTCTTAAAAGGACAAAGGGTAAATAGAGTATAGAAAAACCACAGTAATAAAATACTCCCCCTTGATGTCTCAACAGGACAAGGGTAAATCTAGTATATAAAATTCACAGACAAAAACGTTCTAAAATCCAAAACAATAGGAAAATAGAGAAGATTCTACAAATGGCCCAAAAGAGAGGAACAAAAATGCTCCAAGTACCAAATCTTGTTGATCCACTGAAATCAAGTAACGAAGAGAAGCCGTACAAAATGCTAGATTTGTACTACTTCGGCTTCTAGCTTTGGAAGTCGGGAAACAAGGACTGAAAAACCTTCAGTCGCTTGATTTTGCAAAGCTTGAAACTGGTTATCCGCAGATTAACATCCTTTAAGCAACTGGTTTGCAAGATAAATGAGAAGATTCACCACTGAACATCTAACTGATACAAATCTGAGGAAGATGCTACGGAAGGCTATGCATGAGCTGGGGGAAAAAACTCATCTTAAATTCTAAGACCTTTAGATATGCCTTCACAAGTCTAATATCCAAAAGGTCCATCTGTCTAACACTATGCTGGGAGCCACTGGAAAACATGTTCCTGAAAACAAGTTTTAAACATAAATATTTCCAAAAATACCATCACAAAAAAATTATTAGATCCTGTTAGCTCAAAAAAGGTATTATAATGGCTGTCAATTGGATGCACAGAGAAATACAAAAGTAAATATAGCAATCCAAAAGACACAGATATATTAACATCAACACAGCATAAAGAGAGAAAATGATATTCATGCACAATATCTCAAAACAACATTCCAATCAACAAATATTCCATTATTCTAAAAAGACCCCAAGCTTTAAGAGAACAAGGAAAGTCAATGAAAAATACCTGGGAATGATGGGAGATGTGCAGAGAATGCCAAAATTTCAGGATAAAACCGCGAGAAAAACACAGCATGATAAAGATACTAAAAACAATGCAATGTTGTGCTAAAGGTAAAGAAAACAAAGAACGCGATTTTTACCCTGTAGGGTTCCCGTCCGGAAGCACAACTTACTTGTCCGGACGCCTGTTGCCAGATCAACATTCAAAAAAATGCGTGAGTCCGGATGTATCACATAATCGTCCGGACGTCAAAGCCACACACGTCCAGACACAGGAGAAAGTCCGTCCGGACGTTTCACACTAAAAGGCTGAAACTAGAGGAAAATTTGCAGAAAAAAAAAATCTTCCCTAACGTTAGCTTCAGAACACGCATGTATAAATAACTAATAAAATAGTCAAATAGCAATTCAAAATTATGCAAAGATATAATTGAGAGTTAAGTAACCAATCAGCACAAATTTCCCTGCAAATAGAAATGTTTCAATAGTAAACTTAACTCATGCAATGCGTGTGTGTGCGAAAGCTTTCTCAATAAGTTGTGAAGTTTGCTGATATGATTCAAAGCAACCGAATTTTCTAAACAAGAGAGAAAATCAATGTGAGATCAGTTAAAAGTCAAACCTTATTTTACGAGGGCCTAGTCACCCTCATCTGATACACTCCCCTTAAGATGCAGCACTTTCTTTTACTTAGTCCTTTAGCGACCGTTTATTTCCGCAATGATTTGGTCACTGACTGTTTCTATAGAGACAAGTTTAAGAACATATTTATGGCACAATAAGCAGTGGATCTTTTTATTTATCTATATTTATTGATTTTTGAAAGCTTTTTATCACTTGGTGCTGCAACCTAGAGAGTGCCAAAAATTTTAGGTTCTAGGTTCAACTAGCGAGTTGGTTAATTTCACTATCTTAGCAAAAATACCTCTTATCAGAATTTTCAAAAAGCCAAAAATCATAGAGTTAAAAATGTACCTTAGGGGAGTTTTGGATAGTGCACAATTTTTCATCGCATGAGAAAAGCAACTATCTATCATAAAAACGCAACAGGAAAACTTAGCAGATATCAGTCATAAACTCTCAATCATATATAAGCATATTCAATCAATGCACAATGAACTGAGGTATTAAGCAAAAATACATGCAATATTAGAAAAGCTATAAAAAGAAAAAAAAAATATAAAATTTCAGCATCTTCTCCCCCAATTTTTTTTTTATGTTGAAAAATAAGATAGAAAAACAACAAAAACATGCTAGATGAAAAATAAATGCACAAACACTTCCTAGCATGTGTGATAAAATCAACTGAGAGAACTGGGTTTCTGCATTGGAACATGGAGGTTTTATACATAATCTAAGAAATCAAACAGAAAATGAAATGAACAGAAAATTTATTTAGGCTCATGAAATCTATGTCAAGTAGTCCGAGTCCTGGCGAAGCACCTCACTGCACCAGACCAATCCAAAAAGTGGGATGTGGCAAAACACAACACCCAGACACTTAGTACTGTACTCACTCATACCAAATCTAACTGAACACAACCCAAACACCTCCACACACACTCGCCCATTTATCTCGAACCCAACAAATAACCCTGTCACCGGTACTAGGCTCACTCGTATCAAGGCCGAGGAGACGATGTTCATACGGGCGATCTCACGGCCCCTGTTGGTGTAACGACCCGCTTTTTACAAAAAATGTAAGTAATTATATCTGGATAATTACGTGTCATTAACCATTCAGAGATGATAAATCTGGCAGCGGAAAATACGAATATCTTTTTTTTTCAAACATCAGGGACAATTCCCTTACAACACATTCAGAGCTTTAACTGACATCCTTTAGAAATACATTAAAAGTCTTTACACCATTTACAAAGAAACATGTGTCACATATGACACTAAAGCATACATGGGACTTAATAAATACAAGTAAATGTCTAAACATGTTACACGCAAATAGTACAAACATTTATGAGTACAAAGTACTAAAATCCTAACTACACAGCTTTAAATCTCTTAAGCTAGCAGTTAATCCAATCCATAATCTTCAGAACCTGGGCAAACATCTATGAGAAGGTGGTTACCGCCACAATCCCATAGTTCCATAAGTGAGCTAACTGTCATTCAACAACATCATGATTTATGCGTTATTTAAGGAACAGAGATATGACATAATGATGTAGTGATAGTTTTCATGCGTTATTTAAGGAACAGGGACTCCTAACCATTCGGCCATAACAAGAACCCACAACAGAAAATACAAATCAATTGAAAACATCACAACCCATTTTAACACAATCGGGTAGAACCCTAAAATACCCAATCATACACAAATCTACAATAATAGATTTAACAAATTAAACTTAATCATAGGGTTTTTATACCTTGAGGATTTAATCAGAAAATCCACCGGAAAAGCCACCGATTCCGCTGGAAAAGCCACCGGAAAACGCACAGGAAGAACCGGGTCTACCTCTCGGGTCTGACGGGTCACCGGGTCGGGTTTTGGGTCAAAGGCTTCGGGTCTTCGTGGATCGGCCGGAAAGTCACCTTAGCCCGCCGAAAATCGGCGTCTGGCCGCTGGACATGGAGGATCGGACCTCCGGAAGGTTCGGGTCGCACGGGTTCTCCCGGATCCGTCGGGTTTGGCTCGCGGGTCGAGGGTCCAAGCTCCTGGGTTGATGGGTTTTAGCCCATGGGTTCGTCGGAAATCGCATCACCGGCGTTCCCTGGTCTCTCCGGCGTCACCCAGCTCGGCCATCGGAAGATCGGGTCTGATCTTCCTGATTCCTCTCCCTCTCCGTTGGGTCTCTCTCTCTCTCTCACGGATCCACCGGGTCCTCTCTTCCCCGCCACTCTCTCTCTCTCTCTCTCTCTCAATCTCTCGCATCTCTCTCTCACTCGATCTCTCATCTTAGTCTCACTCTCTCCCTCTCGCTGTCTCTGTTTTCGGGCAAAAAAGAACAGAGAAGAGAAAATGAAGAAGGAAGAAGAGAGAAGAAGAAAATAATAAAAAGAAGAAGTGTATCGGGTTATATTGAAGAGGAGAGGAGATATTATTTTTCTTAATGATTAAGTTTAGTAAATATCACTAGATATTTTGAACATAACTTAGTAGTTAAGTTTTTATAAAAATATCTCTTATAAAATATCTCTCATAGAAATATCCCTCTAGATATTTTTACGTTGGGTCTATGTATAATTCATTAAAATTATAAACTACATCCGTTTTGTGTCTAGTTCGTTCCATCGGTAATATTATTGTCTCAATAATATTATAACACCATCAATATATGCTAAACATATATATTTATATAATACACAATAATATTATGCATGATAATTATTACACATGGTGAATATTACACATCAATATTATTCAACGATATTATTGATCAATTAATCCACTGATTAATTCAATATGTTTATTAATTGGTCTCGTAATACTATTAGAGTATAATAATAGTATTTTTCATTTATAAAATTACAATTTATGAATAATAAGACTGAGGAATATTTATTTTTCATAAATATCCATATATTCCTTATTATTTATCGGGAATAAAAATATCGTGTTTAAAGCCATGTATTTTATTAATTGATTGATGTGAATATTGTTTCCTACAATATTAAGCCGTTCGAACGTCGAGTCTCATGATTCGAACGTCAATTCTAGACTTGTCTATTTTATTCGGTCTTAAATTCTAATTTAAGACATTTATTTAATTACTTAAAATCTGGGGCGCTACAGTTGGCGAGGGTGAAAGAGATGACGGGGATCGTAGGGCTGGATGTGGTGCCGAACGTGCGGGAGGTGCTGATCCTGTTGTACACGAAGACGCTAAAGGAGATCCAAGCGGTGCTAGAGGATGAGGGTTACTAGAAGGTCGTGGAGAGCTTCACCACGCAGAGGCTCAAGGTGTGCCAGGAGTAGCAAGACTGGGAGGCCATCGAGTCTTACGTGGTCAATGTGCCGCCCCGAAACACCAGAGAGGGCACTTCAGTGTTCGTCGAGACCATTGTTCGGTGCAACCAGATGACTTCCAAACATGAAGAGTAGGGCATTTTGGGATTTTTTTTTTGTCCCTCAGAGTCACGTGCGCGGCACTTGTAGTGTTTTCCATCCATATTGACGGTAAAAATTGACGAAGGGGACCAAAAAATAAGCAATTAGTAGTTTGAGGGACTAAAGTGCAAGCCTTGATAGTTCGGGAGGCCATCCAGAGAAAGGGTGGTAGTTTGTGGGCTAAATTGTATTTAACCAAAAAAAAAACTATGTTTACAACTTTGAGGCGTAACAGATTAACCGGTCTGTTTATACGATTTTAAAAAATTTAGTATTATGACCTGATTGTTTTGGTCTTGAGTTGTCATTTAGATTTGCAGAATGAGGTCAATTTGTTAAGCAAAATTCAACATCCAAATATAATTTCTCTATTGGGTTGCAGTGTTTATGGCAAGACAAGGTTTATTGTTTACGAACTGATGCAAAATGGGTGTTTGGAAACTCAATTGCATGGTAAAAACACATTAATCTCATTCTTTTCCTCGTTGAAAAACCTGGAAAATGTAAGGTAAAAAAAAAGGTGCAATTAAATAAAGCTAATATCTTTATTTTCCAAATCTCTTGTTGATATGTCGCCCAAAAATTATTAAAAAAAAAAGAAGAAAAAAGGGTCCAAAAATTATTAAATTTCTTTTTGAAAACAATTTAAACCTGCCTAAAACCGGTCCAAAGCCCAAATTAAAAAGCGGTTTTAAAACCGATGGTTATAAACACAATAACCGCTAACCGGCAGTTATAAAAATAACCGCCTCCGCCTAGGCGGTTAGTGGTTTACAGTTAATAAAATGCAATAACCGCCTTAGGCGGTTGTGGGTAGCGGTTTTTTTTAAGAATTAGGCAGCCATTGATTGTCCAGCTTACAAACCCTTTTTAGCCAATAACCGCCGGTTTCAACCACTTGTACACCCCTAACGATATACTGTAAACTTGGACGACAAATTTACGGAGAGATCTATTTAGAATAATCGAAAACTCAAGCATTTAATTTTCAAAATTAAAAAATAAAGAAATAATTTCAAATTACGGATTTACTGAGAAATCTATCATACATTCAACATGTCTTTTTAATTTATAGGGAGAACTTCACTTACAATTCTTAATTTTTCATCACTTTTGCAATTATGACCTCAAACTTTAAAAAGTGTTAATTTAGGGTATCCATATTTCAATTTTAAAAATTCATAAAATGACCACGTGTTCCTTTTTTTTAAAAAAAAAAAATTAAATTAAATTAAATTTTTTTCAAAAATTCAGGCATTGGTATTTTTGCAAATTCCGTTAAATTCTGACCAACACCTAAATCTATGCAACTATTTTTTTTTCCCTAAAAAAAATGAGGAGCATTTTGAAAATTTTGACAAGACTTAAAGGAAAATTCTAACAAGTGGTTGAAATTGAAAAAAAAAATTAAAAAATAAATACCCAAAATTAACACTTTTTAAAGTTTGAGCAAAAGTAATTAAAGAACAGAAGTTGTAAGTAAAGTTTTTCTAATTTATAAATAGAAAACATCACTTGTCCTTCCTCTCTTTTCACTCCATTAGAGCATTTGTAGTAGCTTCGCCAAATTTTATTAGACAAAATAGCTAAAAATTTATTTTCTCTATTTTAGTCATCAACTTTTTTATAGTACTCATAGCCTCACCATTTTAACTATCCACTATCACTATTCCATTTAAATAATTTTTTTTTTTTTTTAGATTTGATTATTCTTTTTCTATCATCTAGGTTTAATGTTTATCTTTTCCTAATTTTCATATTTTTAAAATTTTGTTTTTTTTTCCCAATCGACATATTTATGAATACGAAAATGTACTCTCATATTAAAATTTCAAAACATTTTTGTTTCGATGCTAAGAAAATATAAGAAAAAGCCACCTCACTAACTAAAACGACCCAAGACCTCAAAAGCTGTAAGATTAAAAAATATATTCAAGTTTTTTTATTAATTTTCTCATCAAGCCGTTACTCAACAATTAACATTACGATGGAGAGGACTGAAGAGAATGGACAGTGTAGGAGAAAACGAAAAAAAAAATTAAAAAAGAGATGGCGAAAACAAATTTAATGATATTTTAATCATTTGTTGAGTGAACAGTACTCTAAAACAAGGTAATTTATAATGAAAGGATATTGAGTGAATTAAATGGAGTAGTCTGACAATTCCAGTAATGGCAGTGAATCAAGGATAGTATCATTAATGGGGAAAATGAAATAAGAGGATAACAGTGATGGCTGATTCAAGGAAGCCAACCTCCAGTATAAAAGCAATCAATGCCAGCATAAACCCTCTATCAACCCTAGCGTATATATATAACCCTTTACAAAACAACCCATTAACCCATAACATAAAAAGGACAGCAGCCCAACTACAACCACTAGCACGGCCCATATATCCGACCTTTATTTACTTAGCCTGGTTAGCCCAGGAGTACCAAAACACAGAGCTTAAGAACCAGTTGGCACACAACCCTTCACTCTGCACTTCTCTAACTGCCACGTACTCTTCCCGCACAACTCACTTCCACTCTATCTTCTATCTTCTCAACTCTTCTATCCTCAAAAATCCCAACTTTGCCCTAGCTCCATCTCTGTATTGTGACAATACCTCCCGCTCAGAACACCTTGCCCACAAGGTGTGGGTAAGTGTCTCTCAGAAGGTGGAACTCCTCCGAGGTGGCGATATCGGCCGACTGTCCTTCCCATCGAACCAAGATTTCGATGAGAGGACGATTGTTCTTCAGTCGAGAGTGGCGGCCCAGTACTTCAATGGGTTCCAATTGGAGAACCCCCTTGGCGTTGACTGGCAGCAGCTTAGGCAGCGCTATAGCGGCTGATCCCAGTTTGAGCTTTAGTTGTGAGGCATGGAACACCGGATGGATGTGGGCCTCCGGCGGCAGATCAAACTCGTACGCCACTTTTCCCACCCGACGCAGCACTTGGAACGGCCCATAAAACCTTGGAGCGAGCTTTAAGGCGCGGCGGTGAGCCACAGTGGTCTGTCGGTAGGGCTGAAGTCTCAAGTCTCTTGACCGGCTTCAAATTCTCTTTCTGATCTACGTAAATCTGCATACTTTTTCATTCTTTGTTGAGCCTGTTTGATGTTGTGTTGGAGTAGGTGGATGATTTGCTCTCTGTTGCGGAGCACTTCGTCCACGGCTTCCACCCGAGTAGTACCGGGAACATAATTGAGGAGTCTTGGTGGAGGAACGTCGTAGACCGCCTCGTAGGGTGTCATCCGAATGGCCAAGTGCCACAAGGTGTTATACCAGTACTCAGCCCATGGTAACCAGTGGGTCCAGTCCTTAGAAGTGTCTTGTGTGAAGCAACATAGGTAGTTTTCCAAACACTTGCTAACCACCTCAAACTGGCCGTTGGTCTGTGGGTGGTAACTAGTTCTAAGCTTCAGTGAAGTTCCCTGCAGCCGGAATAGTTCACCCCAAAATTGGCTGGTAAATGAGGGGTCCATGTCTGAGACAATCGACTGGGCATTCCATGTAGCTTGAAAACATGTTGTATAAACAGCTGAGCTACATTTGCCACTGTATAGGGATGCGATAGGGCTATGAAATGACTGTACTTGGACAACCTATCCACTACTACAAGGACTACAAATTGACCTTGTGAGAGGGGTAGACCTTCTATGAAGCCCATAGTTATGTCAGTCCATATTCTGCTAGGCACTGGTAGTGGCTGTAGAAGCCCTGCTGGCCGAGTGTTTTTGTGTTTGTTCTGCTGGCACACATTGCACTCTCGGATGAATTTCTTTATCTCCTTCCTCTTACCTTTCCAGTGAAAGTCTTGCCTTGCCCGCTTGAGGGTTTTATCGTACCCAGAGTGTCCCTGCCATAGGGTCACTATGAACAAATTGGAGGACTTGAGCCTTGATCCGAGGGGATTGCCCTAGCACAATCCTTTGTTTGTATAATAAGATCCTATCTTGAACTGAGAATCTCCGGGCATTGAGCTCATTTTTTTGCCATTTCTCTCAAAGTTGTTGGAGTTCAGCATCAATAGTGTACTGCTGTTTAAGTTCCTCCACCCAATATGCTATATGAATGGATAAGAGAGCTAGTGAGTCATCTTCCTTCCGGGATAGGGCGTCAGCCACCCGATTCTCTGCCCCCTTCTTGTATTCTACGACAAAGTTGTACCCAGCAGTTTAGTTATCCATTTTTGCTGGAATAGGGTCTCAATCTTCTGTTCCAGTAAAACTTTTAAGCTCTGTTGGTCTGTTCTAACGACAAAGGGCCTTTCCAACAAGTAGGATCTCCATTTCTGTATTGCTGTTACCAAGGCAAATAGTTCCATTTCATAAACTGACATGTCCAGTGCCTTCCCCTTCAATGCTTTACTCAAGAAGACTATAGGCCTGTTGCTCTGCATTAGGACTGCTCCGATGCCAATTCCACTGGCATCATATTCGATTAGGAAAGGCTGGGAGAAATTTGGAAGGGCCAAGACAAGAGTTTGGGACACGGCCCTCTTAAGAACTTGAAAGGCTTCACGGGCTGAATCAGTCCATGTGAAGGAATTGTGTCTTAACATCGCGGTTAGGGGTGCAACAATTGACCCATAGCCCTTAATGAACTTCCGGTAAGTCCTAGGAACCCTCTAAGTGCTTTGGGAGTTTTGGGAAGAGGCCAGTTTAGCATAGCTTGAATTTTCCAGGGATCCGCACGAACTCCTTGGGCTAAGATGATATGGCCCAAGTACTCCACCTCAAGGCTACCGAATTTACATTTAGACATCTTGGCAAAAAGATGGTGCTGTTTAAGAACGGTTAAAGCTTTTGAGAGGTGGTCTAAGTGGGATTCCATGTCCTTACTATAGATGAGAATATTGTCAAAAAAAACTAGGACGAATTTCCGCAAGTATGGTTTAAATATGTGGTTCATCAAGCTTTGGAATGTGAAGGATGCATTGGTGAGGCCGAATGACATAACCAGAAATTCGTAGTGCCCAGAATGGGTACGAAAGGCGGTTTTGGGAATGTCAGCTTCTACTACCCTTATTTAGTGATACCCGGACCTTAGATCCAACTTAGAGAAAACCCGTGATCCCCATAATTTGTCTAGTAATTCATTAACTAAGGGAATGTGAAACTTATCTTTTATCGTCACCTTGTTAAGAGCCCGATAGTCCATGCACATTCTCCATGTGCCATTGGTCTTCCTAACGAGTAAGACAGGAGAGGAGAAGGGGTTGTGACTGGGTCAGATCACGCCGGAATCGATCAGTTCCTGGACTATCCTTTCAATTTCTTCTTTATGGAAATATGGGTATCTGTAGGGCTGGACTAAGACGGGCTGAGCTCCATCCTGCAAGGGAATAACATGATCATGGGCCCGAGAAGGGGGTAGGCCCTTGGGTTCACTGAAAAAGGTCTCAAATTCTTTCAGAATTTCTGCTATAGGGCCTGGAGGTTGGGCCTGGTTACTCAAGCTCAACTGGGCTTCAGAAGGAGATTGGCCCAATATTTGGAGAAGCAGCCCTTTTTTTTTTTTTTTTTTTCTTTTTTTTTTTTTTTTTCTTTTTTGGGAGCCTGAAGGACTCTTCACCCTCCAAAATCACACTAGGCCCTTGCCCTAAGCCCTGTAACACACAGGGAGATTCGTTCCACGTAAACTGCATAGTGAGAGCTGAGAAGTCCTAGAGAATGGGCCCCAAGGTCCGGAGCCATTGGATACCTAGTACTGCGTCACAGCCTGCCAAGGGCAAGATGAAGAGATTCGTCCTGACAACAATGCCCTGGAGCTTCACCTCCACCTCTCTGCTACATCCAGGGCTGGCCATTTCTTGGCCATTGGCAATTTGAACCTTGATTCCATCGTGCAGTTGAGGATGAATACCCAAAGAGACTGCTAATTTGGAGTCCACAAAATTGTGAGTACTCCCTGTGTCGATGAGGACAACGACTCAGTGGAATCGAATAACGCCAACAATCCTCATGGTCTTCGAGTTCGATGTCCCAGTAATAGCATTCAACGAGATTTTCGGAAACTCTTCCAAGAAGAATTCTCCGGGATCTTCCTCAGTCGGAACAGCTTGAGTGTCGTCACCTTCATTTTCCTTCTGAACAGCTTCGATTAGGAACAACTTTGGTACCGCACAGACATGGCCGCGGGTCCACTTAGAGTCACAGGAGTAGCAGAGGCCTATTTTGCGACGGTCCTCTTATTTGAGCTTGGGTGACTCTTTGGACTGGAACCAGAGCTTGGTTCGGATTAGGGGCCTTGTTTTGATTGATTCCTTGTCTCCCCAAGAAATTGGCATTCGACCGGTTTGGACTTAGTGGGTTAGCCCGGACGGGAGGTCCCTTCCCCTCGCCAATAGTTAACTCATAACTCATGCTGCGATTGGACGAAGAGAATGGCGTTGAACGCCACGAGGGTCTAAGGCCCTTAGCAAGGTTAGACAGGCATTCCTCTTGAATTCGAGGGAGGGAATAAGCCTCCACCAAGGTCTTGGGGTTGAACATTCGGATAGGCAATCGGATTTCATTCTTGAGCCCACCCAAAAAGCAGCTGAGCTTATGCTCATCTGGTGGCGATGAACCTTGAATGCCAGAATGTCAAATTGATTTTTATAGTCATCCAAGGATCCCTTTTGTTTCAGCTTAGACAGTGTCTCCATGGGGTCGTCATAGGGGCCCTGGCCAAACCGGATCTAAATTGTGCGTACAAATTCAACCCAAGTGGTGACCTCAATGAAGGCCTTGAGTTCTTGGAACCATACCAAGGCTTTTCCATCCATGTGGAAGGCTGAGATGGAGAGGCGCTAAGTGTCTGGAGTACCATACGTCTCAAAGAATTGCTCAGCGCGGCAACACCAAGTCTCTAGGTCTTCCCCATCAAAACGGGGAAATTCCAATCGGACCGTTTTGGGTTTGATGCCATCCCCAGAGCCGAAGCTTCCTGGGAAGGAGGATGTTTCCCCACCAAAAGAATTGGGAGGTGGGTGAGGCAGGGTCTGAGGAGGGGGATTACGAGGGGGAGGGGTGTTAGTGGAGGTTGGGTATCAGTGATAGGTTGTTTCTTGGGGTTTCCTAAACGGTCGTCCATCAAGAATTGAACCATCTGGGTTAACCGGTCAATAGTTTCCCGAGTGCTCTGCACTTTCGCCCGAGTAGCCATTTCTGTTTGTTGAAGGGCGGTCACCTACTTTGTAGAGTAGCCAAATTCTGGGCATCTTCGGCCATAGCAGCAAAACGAGTTTTCATAGATAGGATCGAAGGCTCTAAAACCAAATTGAAACAAGGCAATTTATAATGTAAGGATTTTGAGTGAATTAAATGGAGTAGTCTGACAATTTTAGTAATGGCGGTGAATCAAGGATAGTATCATTAATGGGGAAAATGAAATAAGAGGATAACAATGATGGCTGATTCGAGGAAGCCAACCTCCAGTACAAAAGCAATCAATGCCGGCATAAACCCTCTATCAACCCTAGCGTATATATATAACCCTTTACAAAACAACCCATTAACCCATAACATAAGGACAGCAGCCCAACTACAACCAATAGCACAGCCCATATATCCGACCTTTATTTACTTAGCCCGGTTAGCCCAGGAGTACCAAAACACAACTTAGGAACCAGCTGGCGCGCAACCCTTCACTCTACACTTCTCTAACTACCACGTACTCTTTCCACACAACTCACTTCCACTCTATCTTCTATCTTCTCAACTCTTCTATCTTCAAAAATCCCAACTTTGCCCTAGCTCCATCTCTGACTTGTGACATACTCACTTCACTCATCAAAACTTCTTGGTTATAATAGTGAGGTTGTTGAAGTGTATTTTTGTGTGTTTTTACCAAATTCCCTAACCAAAATGGCTATAAGGTTGTTAGGAATGCTCTTATACATTTATACCGAGCGTAGATAAGTAAGGACATAAATTTCTTATAAACTGGTTTGTAGGAAATTTCATACAACCCATATATAAGATTGACATGTATCCCTTGTTGTTTTACTAACATGTGCTTTTCATATATTTTTTTAATATCATTAATAAAAAAACATATGCTTCTCACATGTTTAAAAGATACATGTCACTTTTATATGTGAGTTGTATAAAATTTTCTAAAAACTAATTTGTAAGAAATTTCTGTTTTATAAAGAAGTCCTATTTTTTTAATTTTTTTTGTTTGTTTGTTTTTGTAATAATAAGTGGCCCTACTTACTCGCACGCCCCGTTGCTTCACTGACCGCACGTGCCACCTGTGCATCTCTCATTTATCAATTCCAGTATATTTTTCTCCGCATCCAAAATTCCAAAAAGAAAAAAAAAAGAAAAGAAGAGAAGAAAGTCATTGGTTTCTCAGCACGGCAGGTTTCCGCATCTCTCTCTCTCTCTCTCTCTGTGCAAAACCAGCAGGTTGTGTCAATTCTAGGGTTTTTGCGTCGAGCAAATCTGCGAATTAAATCCGCAGCCATTCTTAAGTTCTGTAGTTGAGTTTGCTTTCTTCGTCCTCGCTGTGTCGTTGGTAAAGCTTAGCTCTTTAATCATAGTTTCATTTTATCATCCATAATTTTCTTCTTCATTTTAATTTGACTCTGAATTACACTATGGACCTTTCGTTTTCTTAGTGGCATATTGTATGACAAAACCCTAAGTCTCTCTGTTGGTTGTGGAGAATCAAAAATTTCTGAATCTTATGATTTGTTTCGCGTTTTACACTTTCATGCAATATAAGTTACGATATATCGTCTTTACTAGTGGCCTATACAGATAGGGGTATGGAGGCATGTCATTATGTTTAAGCTTTCAAATTTTTTTTTTAATGAGAATTGTTTGTGATATCTTCGTGTTCAAGCGAGAGAGTATGCATACCGCTTGGTTTGTTGTTGTCTGCATGTTCTTAAGTTTCGCATGTTTGAGATGATGCTAATGTGGAAAGCATGATTATTTTTCCGTTTCACTGCCTTTGCCCTTCATTCACCAAGATGGAACTTTATAGCACAAAATTATTTGCATCAGAACAATTGTCAACCCAAAAATAAATTAGAAAGCATAATCTTTTTCTTTCTTATTGCTTGCGTCAGAACGGCTCCTTTGGGTGAGAAATGATGTGATTTTGATTCTTCTCTGTTTGTCCTCTATTAGTTTAAACCCAATTTTGAATCTAAAGCTAATTAAGAACCCTGTAACCCTATAATTATGTACACATACACATATAAGTTTAGTAGATTATTCATCTGCAATTCAGGATTAATTGTCTACCTCTAGAACTTCCTTAAATTTTCCTTGTAGCTTTTGCTCTATCCCGGTGTGGGATATCTCTATTGGGCTCTTCTGATGGAGGAAAAAGCCTAGAAGTGTTAAGGGATGTTTTTCAGAAGTGAGTTTGGATTATTTGTTTGAAATACCTTGTGAATGCTGTGCTTTTTTCCACTTAATTTAAGAACTTAGAGTTCCATTGTTGTATGATGGGGACGATTATCCTATGCGTAAAGTTGATCCCTATGCTACTGGTATAATCTGGATTCTACCAAACAATTTTCATATTTCACTCAATGAAAAATTGTATTCCTTAGTTTTAGTTGGTACAGTGGTATGTGAAACATAGAGGCTAACCTTGATGGGTACTAATTCTTGGTAAAGTGGAGTATTTGTGCCTCTCTGTGTGTTTAATTTGCCGGGGTATGATTGAAACATATACAACAACCCAATGTTCAACTCATTATTGTTAACAAGTCTCCTATCAATGTAAAGATTTACCTGTTTTTGTTTCTGCCTTTATTTTTGGCTGAAAGCCAGGATTTCTCACATTTCAGAAAAGTAACACTTTCTTTTTGTAAGATATAGGACATCCTGCGCGGTATGTAAAAGCTTGTTAAACAGCAGGATGAGCAACGGTGATTTTGATGGACAGATTTTAGCCGAGAAATTGTCGAAACTCAACAATTCGCAACAAAGCATTGAATGTATCCTGCAACGAAATGCCCATACTTATATTTGATTCATGGTCATAAAAAAGTACAATGGTTGATGATATTTTGGCTGTTGTGTGCCATTCGGTTATAGATTCACCATATAAATGGAGTTCATATGTGGTTCCAAAATTGTTTGAGAAATTGTGACCTGTTTCTTTGTGGCCGAGTTAGCAATAGAACATATATAATTGTTTTCTCTCGCTTTTCCAGTATGCTTTATTTTACCAGCCAGTATTACTTGTCTCCCTGATATTTTGGTTGTCACATCAGAATTGCATCCATGGTTCCCCTAATTGCTGTTTTCTTGTAGAGCATGTTGCATTTACAGTTGTCTATAATATTCTATTCAATATCTTTTGGCATCATTTGTTTTTGGTCCATTAGATGCTCTTATGGGTAGAAATAACCTCTCATCCCTTAAACTCACTATTCTTTGATGTAGGCTAAATTCAATCTCAGATCTCTTGGAGGGTTCTAAGGCCCAAACTGTGGCTAATCTTCCAAAACAGAAAGAATGGGCCAAACTGGGTTTTAAAAGCCCAAGCGGTCCATCTTAAGCCCATCGTCAAATGGGGTTGGGTCGGGTTTTAAGAAGAAAATAATGAGTTGGAGTGGACCCGAGTGCTAACGACCCCTCTACCTTGGGGGTCCATCTTAAGCCCAACATCAAGTGAGCTTTGAAGAACAAAACTTGTGATCATTTGTACCTGGGTCAAGGCTCTGCGGTGGCGTGGAGGAGCCCCGCTCAGCCTGGTGGCATGTTGGTGGACTCGATGTCAGTCCTTGTGGCTGTTGAGCGCATAGCACAAAATTCTTCGGGGGCTTCCGCCGTAGTACATCTTCCCTTAGATCGTGCTGGTGGAGTGGTTGTGTTGATCTCTCTTCCCCCTGGGAGACAGAAGACGCCGATGGACCTCGCCCAACCTGGCAGTAAACTGGTGGACCTTGAGGTTTTAATGTGTGCAGTACAACCCTCTTCGGGGTTGTTGTCCTCCCTCTGATTTCGTCGGTGTTGCGGATAGTTCAATCTCTTTCCCCTCTGGGCTCATCATTGCTGTGAGGTCTAATGGTTTTGGCTGTTGGCTTGGAAGTCTGTCTCATCTGGGTAGGCAAGGAGATGCTAGTTCTTCTTATGAGGTTTTTCCCTCTAAGGCACTTTGCAGGCAAGTCCAGGATGGGATTTTGTTGCTAAAGAGGGGGGGGGGGGGGGGGGTGAATAGCGGAAGGAAACGTAGGGGTCAGAGCAGGTGTTGTGAAGGACAAAGGGCTTGATTTTGCTGAGTTGGGTGGGGATGCTGTGGGGGGTGTGGGGAGAAGTGGTGCTTATTTTTCTCAGCCTTGTATGGAGTTTGAATTGTTCTTTGAGGAGGAGCCCACTCCGCTGAGTGTTTTGCCCTTAGTTTGGGTTTTGTAGATCATGAAGGAAATTTGTCATGTTGTGGGGCTCTCGTGTGAGGGTTTTGAAGAGGAGCTGGTGGCCTTGTTTGCAGCCATTGAAGCGAGCAACTCTAAGCAAGCGGCGACATCTTGCATCGGTTTGGGAAAAATAGGTAATAGAAAATTAAGAAGTTTAGTTTGCTCCATAAACTATGACGCGGATAGAGGCAATGCTAGCCACGATAGAGTCAAGGGGAGGGCTGCCAGTGGTTTTTTATGAAGCCCAAATTGCTATCTTGGAATGAAAGAGGTTTGAACGAGGGTGATAAGTGTATGGGAGTTAAAAATCTTCTTAGACAGTGGAAGGGGGATATTATTTGGTTGCAGGAGTCCAAGTTGGAACTCATTTCCAGCAGTGTAGTGCAAAGTCTGTCGGGGTGTCAGCATATGGATTGGTGTTACTGTCCTTCTAGTGGGGCTTTCAACGGTATTTTGGTTATGTGGGATAGGAGGGTGATGGAGAGGATTGAAGAGTATGTTGGGGAGTATTCTGTTGCTTGGTCCTTCAAAAATGTCAAAGATGGTTTCTTTTGGGCTTTTGCAGGGGTTTATGGGCCCATTTATGATTGCGATAGAAGGTACTTATGGGGATGAGTTGGCTGGTTTGCTTAGTTGGTGGAATATGCCATGTTGTATTGAGGGAAACTTCAATGTCACCCGCTTTCCTAGTGAGAAATCGGGTGTAGAGCATTTTAGTCCCGCTATGATGGAGTTTTCTGATTTTATTTTTGAGCAGGGCCTCATGGACCTTCTTGCTGTAGGGGGACATTTACATGGTCCATTAATCGAGACTCTCCGTTTTGGCCAATAATTGATAGGTTTCTTGACTCTTTGGGGTGGGAATCTAAGTTTCCCCATTTATTTCAAAAAAGGTTGCATAGATTGTGCTCAGACCACTTTTCTATTGTCCTTGATTGTGGTGGCTTCCAGGGAGGCAAGAAGTCGTTTTAAGGCGGTCGTGGTCTTCTTACCAATTTCAAGGCTCTCCTAGCTTCATTTTGGCTAGTAAACTTGAGGCCTTGAAAGCTGATTTAAAAACTTGGAATGAGCAGGTGTTTGGCGACGTGGAGTCCCGTCAAAAAATTCTTATGGAAGAGTTGTGTTTTTTCGATGGGTTGGAGGAAGTGAGAGCTTTGATTGTGAAGAGAAGTTGAGGAAATCATTGGTTATTAGTGAATTGGAAAAATTGACCCTTATGGAGGAGATTAGTTGGCGGCAAACGTCTAGGGCGCTTTGGCTTAGAGAGGGTGATAAATGCACAAAGTTCTTTCATCGGGTGGCTAACTCGAGTAGGGGAAACAACTCCATTGAAGCTCTGTTTGTAAATGGCTCAGTCTCATTTGATCAATTTGCTATTAGGGAACACAATGTGCAATACTATGATAGTTTATTTTTAGAATAGTTCAATTGGTGGCCTAAGCTAGATTACATTGCTTTCGACTCCATAGATGCGGTGGAAGCCTTTAGGCTACAGAGCTAGTTTGAGGAGTGGGAGGTTCTTGAGGTGGTGAAATATATGAACAGTGACTAGGTGTAATGCCCTGGGGTATTACATAGTGCTTGGGCTTGATGGTTTTTCTATGGCTTTTTTTCAAGCTGGTTGGGATGTAATCAAGGCAGACATTATGGGTGTGTTCCATGATTTTCACGCTTGTAAGTTTGAAAAAATTCTCAATGCTACCATCATTGTTGGGCTATTGATCTTAAGGACTTTTGGTCTATTAGTCTTGTGGGTGGAGTTTATAAGATTATTGCCAAAGTCCTTGCCAATAGATTGAGAAGAAGATTATTTCAAAGCTCCATAATGCGTTTGTTCTAGGTAGGCAAATCCTTGACTCCGTTTTCATTCTTAATGAATGATTGGATAGTAGAATCAGATTTGGTGAGCCATGGGTGATTTTCTTACTTGCTGAGGAGGTGTGGTTTTAGGGAGAAATGGTGCTCTTGGATAGCACATTGTTTTCTTCAGTGCGCTTTTCCGTATTTGTTAATGGCAATCCGTTTGGTTTCTTTAGTAGCTCCGTGGCTTGAGACAAAGAGATCATTTACTGTCGTTTCTTTTTGTTATTGTTATGGAGGCCTTAAGTAGAATGCTGTGCTATTGTTAATGGGGGTTTTCAGAAACAAGCTTTTTTGCGGGGTCTAGGCATTCGAGTGTGGTTAACATTTCACATTTGTTGTTTGCGGAAGATGCTTTTGTTTTCTGTGGGGCTAAGGCTGACTATCTTTGCTACCTACGTGTTTTATTTTTATGCTTTGAAGCTGCCTCTGACTTTAAGATTAACCTGGCCAAGTAAAAAATGGTCCTTGTGGGTAATGTTGAGAATTTGGATGGGTTGGCTGGCATTCTGGGTTGTGGGGTTTCTTCATTGCCTTCAAAGTATCTTGGTCTTCCGTTGGGGGCCTACTTTAAGGCTAAGTCTATTTGAGACGGAGTTATTGAAAAGATAGAACATCATTTGGTTTGTTGGAAAACGATGTACTTCTCTAAGGCTAGCACACTTTCCAATTTGCTTACATGTCTCTTATCCCTCTTCCCTCTCCCTGCGGGTGTTGCAAACTGCATGGAGAAGCTTCATCGTGATTTCTTATGGGGGTAGGCTTGGTGAAGAGTTCAAATTTCTCTGATCTTTGAGAGAGGGTTGGGCATTCAGAACATGTTGAAGTTCAACCGTTCTCTTTTGGGAAAATGGCTTTGACGCTATGTATATGAGAGAGGCGTGCTTGAGAGTTGTTATGGACTCTAAACTTGGCAGTTTGTGAGGTGCGTGGTACGGTTGGCAATTTTTGACACGACTTGCGAATCTGACACGAAATTATAAGGTTATGGTTTAGGTTAAACGAGTTGGCTGGTTGACCGGTTTACCGACATGATTATAAAAGGGTTGACGGGTCAACCCGTTGTTTGACCTGCCAACCTGTTTGTTTTCGGGTCACCTGTCAACCCTTCAACTCGCGGGTTGACCCGCCAACCCTTGTACTTATTAAAAAAAAAAAGAAAAAAAATTAGAAGTTACTAGACTTGGTTTTAAAAAAAAATTATGCTCTTTAAAAAAAGTAAATATCTTAAAACAAAAGCCATGATTCCCGGGGATCCAGGAAAAGAAAAACGGAAAAAATCTTTAAAAAAGTCGGGTCCTGTCGGGTCGACATGAGCTGTTAACTTAATCGTGTCGTGTTCGAGTTGCGGGTTTCAGCCCGATTAATAATAGTGTCGGGTTCGGGTTGTCCTAATCGGGTTGATGGGTCAAGTGGGTTGCCCCGAACCCAATACGACAACTCGAATTGCTAACCCTAGTGGGTGGTGTTCAAATGAGCCTTTTGGTTCGTATGCGGTGGGGGTTTGAGTATCGGGAGGGGTTGGGGGATGTTTTGTAGTCATACTAGGTTTGAGGTGGAAGATGACGCCAATGGTAGATTTTGGCATGATCTGTGGTGTAGGGACAAGGCCCTAAAATTAGAATTTCCAGACTTATATGGTATTGCTTGTGCATAAGCTGCTTCATTAGCGGCTCACTTGGAGTTTTCTGGTGACTCCAATCAGTAGAATGCAAGCTTTGTTTGAGTGGCTTATGATTGGGAGGTGGATATCTTTGCTTTGTTTTTCGATTTGTTGTACTCAATTAGAGTGAGATGGGATGGTGAAGACAAGCTTTGGTGGTCCCCATCTAGAAAAAGGGTTGTTCGCTGTTAAGCTCCTATAGTGTCATTGCTTGAATAAAAAGGGTTTCAATCACTTATATAAAAAAACAGAATGAGAGTTTTTATGAACTAAGCTAGATATTACCCATATATCTTGGGCAGCATTGGTGATGAAAATTTGAAATTGACATGTAGTAATTCCTCTTGTTAAACTACTTTTATTTGTATTGGAAGCTTGAATGCAGTGTTTCTTGAATGAATGGAGTTTTTACTTATCAATGAAAGAGGAAAAAAATTGTGAGCAGTGTTTGAATTACTTATATTATCCCTGTTAGTGTTGATCTTCTAATGGGTCTCAACTCTTAGTGCCTCCGCAATTGTCATTTTTTTATATTATTTTATGTCTAATGCTGTTATTGTTATGTTTTCGATAAATTGCAGGTGCTTCAGTAGCCCTTAGCTCTTGGATATAGTTTTTGCAACCAATTGGGCTTTGTTTTGTTTCACCTGGAAAATGTGGTTTGGTAAAAAGTACTTTTACATGGGCAGCAGTTTTCAGCGAAATATTTCTGACAGTTTGGTGTTGATATAAGGAAAGAAGAAATTCTATGTTTCTGCTGAACTTTTTTTTTTTTTTTTTCTTGTTTGTTTGTTTGTTTAAAAACTAGAAGATGATATAAGATAGGGTTACAAGGATATATTTTCCATTTGTTTTTTTCAATGAATAATAATAATATTATGGAAAGAAAAGGGCAAAGCCCTCGTACATGATGAGTATACAAGATTGCCGAATACTTTAAAGACTACTACAATATGAAAAGCAAATCTATCAGATTCTCTGAGTCATAATTAGGTACATTTACATAATTGGAACAATGCATTACATTGACTAACGGTAGAGCTAATGTATAGTTTTCATTGCACGTGAAAATCCTCTTGACAAAAAAAATGAAAGACAATCTTCACAGCTTAGTTTCAGTTTCCAAATTTTGCACTATGTAATTGTTGTTGCCATAATGAATGTGGAAGTAATCCCATATGGTTGTAAGTCATATTAATCAATCAGAAAACTCTCTCTCGATGGCGAGTTCGTCCCGTTGGTGGTTAGTAGAGTCTAAGGAGTTTGCTTTGTCGGTGGTGGGTGGATTCACAGGCATTAGGATCTATGAAAAACGAAAAGGAGTGACGAGGTCCATTCTTATAGGCAAGGATGAAGCTGCCTGGTTGCGTAAGTCTTTTCACGATCTGGTTATGGTTCATGACCGTAGAGTGTTCTGGAATCAATCTGTTTCGGGATTTCCGTGGATTCTTGCGCAGCAATGTGCAAATAGGCATGGTTACTTTCTGACCATAGAAGAATATGAGGGTAGAAGAAGGAAAGGTTCTGTCTTGGTGCCTAAAGGGAAATTTGGTGAAGGGTGGAAGCGTTTCGGGGAGGAACTTCGTTTAGCTTTTAATAGTCTACATGCTAGTAGTACAAGCTATTCGAAGCATTTTCAAGTAAAGGAAGTGTCAAAGCCTAAGCCTCATTCTGAGATGAGGAGGAGCTATGCTGAAGTTTTGAGAGCTTCTCTGCCAAAGGATAAGGCATCATATTCTTTTACTGAGGAAGATTTCCAGGCTTGGGCAACGTCTTCGGCAAATGGTTGTTGTGATCAAGCACTCTTAACGGCAAAGCTGGTTACGGCGGAACTTGCTGGGTTGAAGATAGAAAAGTTGGTGAAGGATTTTTCGGCGAATCCTGCTGGGCTGAAGATAGAAAATATGGTGAAGGATTTTCCGGCGAAACCTGGTGAGTTGAAGATTCAAAACTCACTCTTTGCTTTGTCGGATAGCGAGCCTGCTTCAGACCTAAGGGGTAGGGTGGAGGGCTCTAGCCCCTCTATGTTGCCCTCTGCGCCACGCAAGTCACATTTTGGTGATTGCCTCGATTTGCGTAGCATCAGGAAGACGTTGGAGACGTTGCATGGGGAAATCGGGTATTGTCTGAAAGGTTTGCATTTGTTGGAAGACGAGTTGATGGGTAGTGGTTCAAAGCTTCCTGGTCCCAACTCTTTTCCTAGGACCCAATCTAATTCCTTGGGCTCCAGTCTTCCTCGGCCCAATTCAATGATGCCCGCAAGATCCTCTTCGACTCGAGGTCCACCAAAGCCGGCCCAACTTTCTAAAGAATTTCATGCTCGAGGCAAGTTTGAAAAGAGTTTGAATGCTACTTTTGTCTCTTTGGTTCCTAAGAAGACTGGTGCCATGGATGTGAGAGATTTTCGCCCTATTAGTTTGGTAGGGGGGATTTACAAGATTATTTCAAAGGTTATTGCAAACAGATTTAAATTCGTTTTGGGCAAGATTATCTCCAACACTCAGAATGCATTTATTGGTGGTCGACAAATATTAGTGTCTGTGCTTATTGCAAATGAATGTGTGGATAGTCATATTCGATCGGGGGACCCAGGACTCCTGTGTAAGCTAGATTTGGAGAAGGAATATGATCATGTGAACTGGGATTTCCTGCTTTATTTGTTGCAGAGATGTGGTTTGGGGGAAAAATGGAGGGATTGGATATGTTTTTGTATTTCTACGGTGAGATTTTCTATTCTTGTAAATGGAACCCCGTTGGGTTTTTTTAGTAGCTCTCGTGGTTTGCGACAAGGAGATCCTCTTTGTCCTTTTTTGTTAGTGGTGGTTATGAAAGCTCTGAGTCGGATGCTGACTGCCGCATTGGATCAGGGTAATTTGACAGGGTTTTCAGTGGGTTCCAGAGATTCTGAGGCCTTAGTTGTGAATCATCTTCTGTTTGCTGATGACACATTGATCTTTTGTGGTGCTCAAGAAGAACAAATTCGACATCTGAGATGTATCTTCTTATGCTTTGAGGCAGCTTCTGGTTTGAGAATTAATTTAGGAAAATCAGAAATTGTTCCAATTGGTGAAGTAGAGGATGTCGAAAGGTTGGCTAATCTTCTTGGATGTCGGGTTGCATCTTTGCCTATGACTTACTTGGGTTTGCCTTTAGGGGCTTCTTACAAGTCCACTTCTATTTGGAATGGTGTTATTGAAAAAATGGAAAGGAGGTTGGCGGGTTGGAAGCGGATGTATTTGTCGAAGGGTGCCCAATTGACTCTTATTAATAGTACGCTCTCTAATATTCCTACATATTACTTATCTTTGTTTCCTATTCCAGTAAGGGTGGCTAATCGTCTTGATAAAATTCAAAAGGATTTTCTTTGGGGTGGCATTGGTGACGAGGCCAAATTTCATCTAGTGAATTGGAACAAGATTTGTACTCCTTTGCATGCAGGTGGGTTGGGAGCTCACAACTTCATCCAATTCAATCGAGCTCTCTTGGGTAAGTGGTTGTGGAGATATGGTAGGGAGAGAGAGGCTCTATGGCGATCGGTGATTGATGCCAAATTTGAGAGTTTAAAGGGTGGGTGGTGCTTGAAAGAGGTTTCAGCTTCTTTTGGAGTGGGTGTATGGAAACATATAAGGAGGGGATGGGAGAAATTTCGCAATTTTGTTTGTTTTGAAGTGGGGAATGGATCAAATATTAGTTTTTGGCATGATTGGTGGTGTGGGGATAGTTCCTTGAAGCAATGCTTTCCAGCTCTTTTTAGTATAGTAAGGAACAAAGATGCGATGGTGGCGGATAATTTGATTGTTCATAATGGTGTAATTCAGTGGAATGTTCTCTTTATGCGACAAATCCAGGATTGGGAGATGGATATGGTCCTTTCTTTCTTCGATTGACTATACTCCATTTCGGCTCGACATGGAGAGGGTGACAAGTTAGTGTGGAATCCCTCTAAAAAAAGTTTATTTGATGAAAGAGCTTATTAGGAAAGATGGCCCATCTTTTCCATCTTTTCACTGAGAGAATATTTGGCGTGTTAAGGCTCCAACAAGGGTGGCTTTCTTCGTATGGTCAGTTGCTTTGGGTAAATATTGATGCATGATAGCTTGCGTAAGAGGAATGTTATAGTGATTGAGTGGTGTTGTTTATTTAAGAAGAGTGGGGAGTCTATTGATCACTTGTTGCTTCACTGTGAAGTCGCCCGAGATCTTTGGAACTACATTCTTATTTTATTTGGGGTAGAGTGGGTTATGCCACGAACGGTGTTGGAGTTGTTGAAAAGTTGGGGGGCGGCGATTGGGTGTGGTCATGCTAAAGAGGCTTGGCGGTTAGCTCCTCTGTGCTTGTTGTGGTGTATTTGGAGGAAGCGGAATGCCCGACTGTTTGAAGATGTAGAGACTTCTATGGTGGAGCTACGGAAGCGGTTGCTCAATACGTTATATATTTGGATAGCGCCCTATCATAGTTTGAGTGTTTTTACTTATGTAGACTTTTTAAATTTATTCTCTGTTCGTCCCTTTTAAGAGTTCTCTTGTATACTTCCCGTGTATAAGGGTTGCGCCCGCACTAATTCCTCTCTTCAAATGCTCCATTGTAATACCCCTGTCTCTCATTGAAAAGATGAAGAGTAGCCCACATAGAATGAGTGGTTTATAAAGATAGTCATGAGTGTTAAGTCCTACATTGTCTAGTTATTAGGTGAAGTTGGACTTCATAAGGAATTCCAGGAAAGCTTCAAATTGATTAATTTTTTTGAGGTGATAGCGTAGATGTGACTAGTGCTTTTCCTTTAGTATTTATATCCACATTAAGAAATCATGAATAACTTTCTAGATTACCTCTTTGGGTTGCCCCTGCCCTTGAAATTTTCAACAATAAAGCAGCTCAAGGATGTTACTAGTATCACCTAATAAACCCCAAATATGTTAAGAACCAAGTGCTGGGGATCAATAGTATACTTGCATACTCGCAGTGGATGAGAAAGTGATTAATAGTTTCCTCACTCTTTTTGCACAGGCAATACCGGTTAGCTAGAGAGAAACCCCTCCTTCAAAGGTTATCCATCGTGAAGATTCTACCATTTGTTGCTGTCGATAAGAAGAAGGCAATGTGAGGAGGGGCCTTAACCATCCCAAATACTCTTTCAAGGGAATGAACTATGCTCACTTGATTGTAACATTTTACAATAGCTCTTCACTGCAAAACCGTGGCTGCTAGATGATGTTCACAATGTACTATCCACTTCTCTCGAATTAGTTTTTAAGGAGTATAATAGATTGAGAAAGGAGTCAACAAATTCCAGTTCCCAATCATGGGTTGCCCTAATGAAGCTTGGATTCCAATGGATTAGGGAATTGGAGAGGTTGACGTAGTTTGATACTAAGGCCTCTTTGTTATGAGCTTTGGTATAGAATTCTGAAAATGAATACTGAAGAGCTCCTTCTCTGCACTACAAGTCATGTTAGAAGCGAATGCGGGAATCGTCCCCAACGTAGTAGGATATAAAATTGGAAAAAGATCCCCAACCGTTTCTAATATTCCTCTAAAGACTCACCTTGTAAGGTCCTTGTGCTTCCTTTAAACATCAACCCCTTTTTGGATCCCATACTTCATATTACTCACCCATCTTTATTAAAAAAGCGTAAAGCGTAAAGCGTAACCCAAGTACATATGAAGTATACAAGAGATACACCTAATCAAGAGAAGAAAAAAGATCAAGAAAATCATTGACACAAACAAAAAGTAAAGAATCAAAGAAATACAAAAAAATCTTTAAATTGCAACAATATGAGTAGTGCTTAGACCAAAATATGAAGTACCAAAAGAAATTCTTTTGGTATTGCTTTTGTAGAAATTTTCTTCATTGTCCCCTTTGGTTAGAAATGACAAGATTCACTAAATTCTAGGGCTAGGAAGTAGTATTTCATCGAAAGATAAACCATTGTTTTAAATGATGGAAACCTATTGGTTCAACTGTGAATTAGCCTCATTTTTTTTTTTTTTTTTTTATTATTATTATTTTTTTTTAATCTGGGTCACCCTTTTATATTTGCTCGCCAGTTCAACTGCACTAAATCAGATTAAACAGGCCGGTTCAGTGGTTTGACCTGATTAAACCAACCAATGGACCGGTGAAAAATTGACACAATGGGTTGGCTTAAGTGGTAAGGGCCTTGGTCTTGGTGGTATTTGATCAAGTCTAAGGTTCGAATCCTTTTAGGTGCAAAAAATTTATTGGGACCACGCCCGCCAGCGAAGCTAGTCTTACTTGATCCATGTGGAGGAGGCGCTTTGCATGGATCTGAGGTTTATTTGACAGAGATGGGTATACGAAGTGGCTTGCCTTAGAGGGGTTCTTCGTCATAAAAAAAAAAAAGAAAAAATTATTGACACAAAAAGTAAAGAATCAAATTGGCCATTTTAAAAAAAATTTTAGAAGCCCTATTTTTAATTTTTTTTCTTCTTAAATATTGAAAAAATCTTGTATTGTTTCAATCTGAACACAATGTTTTTGTGATCTAATATGCACATTAAGGTCATGAAAATGAAAATTACACTAATATAAATGTATTTATTATCAAATAGGTCGATTCGGAGGCCACCTTTTTGGTTCAGTTATTGGTTTGGTTTCTTAAACATTTAGATAAATTATGTAAGGAGATATATCAGTAAAATCTTTAGTGTGCTGATTATTGATTTATAATATAGATGAATGAAGCTTCTGCCAGCCCATAACCTCTATGTTAATGGTAGGGGTTCTTGTTTCTTCTCTATATCTTCTCACATGGTTTTTTTTCTCTGCGTTTCATATAAACGTCTTAGATGCTAATTGTTTATCATTTTCCATGCAAAGATACAAACTTTCATGATAGCTTCAATGTATTGTATAAGGCCCTTTTGAGTTTGGATGTCATGAAGAATTGTGCTTTCGAACACTTTTTGTGTTTAACTCATAATATGATGCACTATAAATTTGGTTCAGATTTGAAAACTTGTTCCTTTAACATCAGATACGTATTTCTTTGAAATGATTAGAAACCTATCTTCTGTTCAAGGGCCAATGTGAACAATTCTGGTTTATTTCTTATCAAAGACTAGGATTGTTTGTAACTTGTGAAGCATACTCTGCATGATTTCTCTACACAGCAATTGAATACTTTTGAGGGAAAACAAATATCTTCAGACTTTTTTTACAGCAAAATTTAAACATCTTCCACCGAATGGTTTATAATTTGATTTGCTTTTAATGGTGACAGTTGTGTGTGTGGTTTGTTTGTTTGTTTGTTTGTTTTTTTTTTTTTTTTTTTTTTTTTTTTTTTTTGTTTCATTTTTTCCCTTTGATACTGTAACTTGGATATTGTGGTACATTTTTCTTTAAACTTTTGATCAGCTTTGTCCCGTTGGTGTATCTCTCACCGGAAGAAGGCAAAACAGATTGTTGAAACATGGGATAAATTGTTCAACTCTTCTCAGAGAGAGCAGCGCGTTTCTTTTCTGTATTTGGCTAATGACATTTTGCAAAATAGTAGGCGAAAGGGCAGTGAGTTTGTCAATGAGTTCTGGAAAGTTCTTCCTTCAGCTCTTAGGCATGTTTATGAAAATGGTGATGAACATGGAAAGAAAGCGGTAACCAGACTGGTACGTCCATTGTGAATTGTCTTCTTTTAGTTTCTTGTCTTACATATGCCACATTGGATTATAATAAAGAAATCAGAATACATACACGCGCGCGCACATACACACATATATCATATTTGTAGGTATATGTCATAGGTAAGTGACTTGAGGCTTGCATATTGTTGACTTTTGTTGTAAAAAAAGGTGGAATTCAACCACTTTGTGGTTTGTAGGTGAAACTATTTCTCTTCTCCCCCGAATTCGTACTCTCTGTTAGTAGTTTTAGTACTTTATTTTCTTGCAACATTTTTTTTCTTTTTTCTTTTTTATTTTATATATTTTATGAATAATAATTTGTTTTTTGATAAGTAATAAAGGTTTTATTAAAAAAAACGTAAGGCGCCTCTAAGTACACATGAATTACCAAAGCAGCCTACAACAAGAAAGAAAACCCAACATCCTTCAAAAACCCAAACCCTCAAACCCAAAACCATCAAAACCCAACAGCCTTAAAAAACCCAAACCCTCAAACCCAAAACCATCGAAAGACCCTAACCCTACATCAGAATCACCTAGTTGATGGAGCTCACCAGATTCAATACTTCCCTCCTATCTTTGGCCTTTGGACGTGCTGCCTTAGCTCCCCGATGGAAGGCCTCTTCAATGGCTTCCAAAATTGCCAATGACGGATCCATATCCTCATCACTATCCAAGCAAAATAAAGTAAAGCCGTCGTATACGAACAATATACAAGGGAGACAAGATCTAAAATAATCGAAGAGGAGAAAGACAGAACACAGACTTCAATCCACTCTAAGAGAGATGTAAAAAAAGAGGATTTTTTATTTTTTTATTTTTTATTGGTAAGTTACACGCATCCAGTAGAACTTGATCCAATGACCTCACCCTTCACCTTGCTACAAAAGGAGGAAGTACCATTTGAGCTAAAGCTCGTTGGTATCTCAAAAAAGAGGATTCTAAACAAAGCATAGGGGTCTCGTAGTCCTCTAAGAGGCGCCGATTCCTTTCTCTTCAAATACTCCACGTTAAAAATATAGGCCTGTCCCCCTGCCGACCAGATCAGGTGTTGCTGCTGTGGCACCTGATCAATCAAGGCAGAAAGTAAAAGTAGAAGAGAAGAAGTTTGCCAAGAACCTCTCTGTAGCTCCTCCTGGCAAGAAATCAGCCAATATTGCAACAGGCCCCTTCCGCTTTGAGCGTTCGTGCTAGGGAGACGGTTCTTGAGTTTTGGGACGGGTTGCCCGTTGAGCGGGCGAAGGATGCGGGTCGCTGCGAGAAGTTCTTGGCCATCATGGGTGAGATGATGGCTCGCCAAATGTCCAAAGGCTAGAGGGAGCCTTTGTGGGTCTTGAGGTGTTTTGTTCTCGAGTTTTGGGCATATTTCCTTGTGGGTTTAGTTGTGTTTATTTTGTGGGCTGCTTCTTGGGTTCTTTTGGGCTTGTTTGTTCTCTTTCTAGCTAGGTGCTTCCTTTGTATACTGCTGGTATATTTAGGGGCGCCTTACGCTTTTAATAAAACTCTTTATTATTTATTAAAAACATTGGCCTAGAAAAAGCCACCCCCATCTGAACAGATGGAGGTAGCTGCTGTGATCACCCTCGTTTGAACTAAGGGGTGGCTGCGCGGCCATCCCCTAACAGAACAGGGGGGTGGCCGCGCATCCACTCTCATCTAAATAGACTTTACGTTAGCTTTTTTTATTTTTTTTCATGCCTCAGTACTTTCTTGGGTCGCGCGAGCTAGTCAGCCGGTGGTTCTTGTGTCTGGGCAATCCTCTCTTTCGGCGATTGTGTTACTTTTAAATGTAGGTCCCTTGTTTTTGGGTGTGTACCGAGATGGAAAGGAGATTCCTTGAGGAATTGAAATCCTTTGCCCTCTCGGTGCTGGAGGGGGCTTCAGTGTTGCGGGTGGAGGAGAAGAGACAGGGTTTCTTGGGTGCAGTCGTCCTGAGCTTCCAGAGTTCCACTTGGCTTGCGATGACGATAGAATCTCTCCTGGGTTTCTCTGAAGATCAAGACTTCATTAAGTCCATCAGGGAAGGGTCAAGGGTTCTGATTGCCAGTAGAGGGGGCAACAAAGACGGCCAGTTCTTGGAGGCGGCAGCATATGGATTGGGTGGTCGGAGAGGGATCATTCTGATCCCTGAAGGACATGGAGGTTGGGGCTGGCACAAGTTTTCGGGCGAGTTGAGAAAGGCCTCAGAATTTCTCTATGCTAAGGTGGGTTGTGGGAGTTTTTCCTCGGATGCGTTTATTTAGGGTGGTAAAAAGGAAGGGAATAGGTTGGGTTCCACCTTTGTAAGTCTGGGTTCTTCGTTTGCGGCTGTGGTGAGCTCAGCTTCTTCTTTTGTTGTGAAGGCGACGCCCTTTGAGGGTGGTCGTCATCTCAGGATGAGGGCCCCTATGTAAGAGCCGTGCGCTCTTGATCTACTTCCGGGGGTGAGAAGTGGAGAAATCGAAGCTTCGAGACCGGCGGTGGACTGCTCTCTTTTGGAGATCCCTCCATTCGATCCGTTGGACATGGGTTCGCCTCTTTGTTCGTTGGGTAATCAGCAAGTTGATGCTTGTCTCTCTTCTTGTTTGAATTTGAATCTGTGCACGTGGAGCAAAATTTTCGTCAGTTTCAAGTTGGCTTTGGGCCGGGTTTTTAAGAAGTTTTTGGGTTGCCTTGCTGGGTCCGGTCTGGGCTTCAAACGTAAGGGCTTTCGGCTGGGTCTTGTTTGCCGAAGATTAAATCCAAAGCCTCTCTTCAGACGGATACTTCTAAGGGCGCCAGTCTAACGGCCGCCTATGGGATAATTCTTAGGCCAGAGAAGTTGTCGACGGCAGACTGTGGGGTGGCTCAAGGCATGTCAACTTCTGGAGGTGGGTCGTGTTTGCTGCCTCTCGACCAAGCGGCCGTACCTGTCAAGCATTTATCTTTTCCCCCCTTGCTGGTTCCGGAAGTTTCTCCGGCTACTGTAAGGTCCTCGATGGGTTCTGGTTTCTTTGGTTCTTTTGCTCCTACATCATGTAGTTCTGTTGGTGTTGGTGCTTAGTTGGCTCATCCTTTCTTCCCTTCTCCTCTCCCCATTGATGAAGAATTATGTGGTTCATGCGAAGGACTTCCTTCGGAAGGGCTTTCTCAACCATCGTCCGACTGTGCTAGCCCCTTCTATTACGCCTCGGGAGGCCAAGGATGTTGGGGTGGCTAGGCTTCCCCCCCCCTCCCCACACTCGAAGATGTAGCTCCTTTCCTTCATTTGAAAAGGACAATGGCTTTTCTCTTTCTCAGCATTGGCCTGTCAGTTTTGATCCTTCCGGGGAATTAGTTGTTTGGGAAAAGGATGCCGAATTTTTGGAGGGACTGCCCTTGGATTGGGTGATAGATGGGGGTTATGGCGAGGAGTCCTTGGCAATCCTAGACCCTTTGGAAGAAGTATGGGATAAGATGATTGCACGCCAAAAAACCAAAGGCAAGAGGGAGCTTTTGAATTTGAAAAGCTTCATTAATTATGGCGAGATGCTTGCTCAATCTAGGCGTGGGAAAGGCAAGGCCCACATTACATATGGATGTGTGCCTTTGGGGGTTTTGCGGTGTTAGGCTTTGGGTGTTTGGTTTAGTTCTTTGCGAGCTTATTTGGGGTTTTTTATTTTATTTTTATTTTTATTATTATTTTATTTTTATGGGATGTTATTCGGTGTTCCTTTTGGGTTTTGGGATTTTGATCCTGGTGGGTTTTGTTGTTTTATATTTGTGGGTTGACTTTGGTTGTTCCTATGTATATTTCCTGTGTACTTAGGGGCACCTAAACTTCCTAAAACAACTATTAGAGTTGAATCATAAACTTCTCATATTTTTATTAATAAATTCTCACGTTTAAATAGTAGATTACGTAGTAAGTATAGAAATAACGTAAATAGCAAATCTAATTCTAATGGGAGACAAATCCCTTATTTTCATACTGGAGATATTGCTTTATGAGCAAGTCTCCTTATTTTCCTAATAGAAATAATAAATCTATTATTCTCCTAAAGCGACATTACGACTTTTACCTTATCTAACAAGAGTTATAACTTATGACCAAAACCCTAATTCTAATTGGGCTATCTTTTTACCGGGTTATAGACCCGTTACACTCATTTTCCCTTAAAATGACCTTGTCCTGAAGGTCCTAGAATTATTTCTCAAATAGCTGTTGACGTGGAGTATCGTCACCGGAAGAAGGCAAAAAAAGAAAGAAGAAAGAACTGCAAGCTGGCACATCATGTTGACTCGCATTTGTAGACTCCACGTGGTTCATGTAACCTGTTCCTTTCCCCTCCATTTTTTTTTTTTTTTGTTTCCTTGCTTTTGTTGAAACTTATCTGCCGCTTCTCTTGACTTCTTTCTCCACAATTTTATTTTTTATTTTCTTTTTTTAGACCAAACAAAGAAAGCAAACTTCTTTTTCTTCTTTCTAATGAACCAGAAAACACGAAACATCGGCGACTGAGAGTCGGACGCGCGCTCCAACTGGATGATAACTGATGCGGGGCGCTTGAGGTTCTGTAGAGGCGGTGATTTGAGTTGCATCTGAGATGGAGGTTTGGTGGTTTGTACTTGGGGCAGTAAAACGTGAGCCATTTGGTCCGTGGCCGCTGCTGAAAGGTCAGTGATGGAAGCTGTTTGCGGAAGGGTAGACGCTGGGTAGTTGATGGTGGATTAGGTCGGCAAGGGTGGCTGAGTTGGTGAAGGGAAGGTCGTGGTTTGGAGGTAGTTCTATGGTGGGTATTGGGCGACAGTGTGGCTAACAGAGTGGTTGGTGACGGTTTTGAGGGCTTGCGACGGTGGGTATGGTTATTTGGGTTTTCTTTTGAGCGGTGGTGGGTTTTGGGTCCTTGCTCGATATCGGTGCTATGGTTTCTTTTGTTGGTTGTTTTCCTGGTAGATTTTCTAATGGTGAAGATGAGAGTGATATTACCTGCTTGCGATGTGCCTCAATGTCATCTCTCCATTGCTTGAGAAACTATTTTGTCCATTCGTTAAAGCCCTTGGATTTGTTCCTTGAAGAGCTTTCCTTACCTGCCTAGTTGTCTCCATGAGAATTCTGGGATTGGTTGAACATCGCCACCATCCTCTCTTCCATATGTTTGAGAATTTGGTCCTCCATGGTACTCAACGTATTCAACACCTTTTCCATACGATCTAGTCTTTGGTTTGACATGTTGAAACTTGGCTCTGATACCAAGTTGTTACGGGCCTCTGTAACAAAGGTTGAAAAATAAACAAGAACGATAAATTTTGGTAGGATAATTCGAGGAATCTTGGGCCTCCTTATTTTAGGGTAGTTCGAGGAATCCTAAACCTCCTAAAACAACTACTAGAGTTGAATCATAAACTTCTCATATTTTTATTAATCAATTCTCATGTTTAAATAGAAGATTACATAGTAAGAATAGAAATAACGTAAACAACAAATCTAATTCTAATGGGAGACAAATCCCTTATTTTCATACTGGATATATTGCTTTATGAGCAAGTCTCCTTATTTTCCTAATAGGGATAATAAATCTATTATTCTTCTAAAGGGATAATACAACACTCTCCTTATCTAACAAGAGTTATGACTTTTGACCAAAACCCTAATTCTAATTGGGCTATATTTTCACCGGGTTGTAGACCTTTAACAAAAAAGATCACAAATCCATAATTTTTTCTTTTTGTTAAGTAAGAAACCAACCTCATTAAAAGCGTAAAGTGCCCTTTAGTAAACTGGGAGTATACAAAGGAAACACCTAATTAGATCGAGAAAAGCGAGCAAAAAGGTCATCAAAACTAAATGACAAAGGGTGTACATAAGCCGTAGTCCAAAGGTACAACGTAAGGTAAAACAAGGATAAGATCTTCTTCAAGGTACTTTCTAAATCCTCAAAGCTTCTATTTTTTCTTTCCCTCCACAAATACCAAAAGAGACAAATGGGCACCATTTTTCACACCGCAACACTCCTTGGCCTTCCAGAGGACCACCAACAAGCAAGTCGATAACCCGTATGGGCATAATCCAAGACATACCGAAGCGACTGAAGAGAGTACTCCACAAAGCAGAAGCCATGTCGCAGTGAAAAAGAAGATGATCCATGGACTCACCAGTCTTACACATATAGCATATGTTTATCATGATAATATGCAACTTCCTGAGATTGTCCAGGGTAAGGATCTTGCCAAGAGCTGTGGACCACCCAAAGAAGGCCACCCTTGAAGGAGCCTGAGTGCGCCAAACACTTTTCCAGAGAAAATGACTAACCACTTTTTGGAAGAGACCCACCACAACTTGTGTTCGGTACCTCTACTCACTTTAACTGAATGCAACGCTTGGAAAAAAGAAGCAAAAACATTCACCTCCCAGTTGTGAGCCTCCCTTTTAAAACTCACGTTCCACTGGTTGGAACCGCTCAAAAACTCCAAATTATCTACAACAGAGGCGTCCTTTACATGAGCAATACCAAATAAAGCTGGAAAAGCTACCTTAAGAGCCGTGTCCCTACACCACAAATCATTCCAAAAGCTGATATTGGTTCCATCCCCCACGACAACTCTAGTGAAGCTTGAGAAAGAATCCCAACCTTTTTTGATGTTCTTCCACTCCCTCACCCCATAAGCTCCTGCCAGCTCAAGAGAGCACCACCCACCCCATGAGCTGCCGTATTTGGAGTCCACAACAACTCGCCACCATGCATCTCTCTCAATCCCATAACGCCCCGGCCATTTACCTAGCATAGCGCAATTGAACACCCTCAAATTTCTGATCCCTAACCCTCCCTCAAATATTGGCGAGCAAACCTTGGCCCAGCTAACCAGGTGATATTTAAATTCTTCGCCTATCCTTCTCCATAGAAAGTCCCATTGGAGCTTCTCAATTCGATTGGCCACACTAGCAGGAATGGGGAAGAGAGACAAGAACTATGTAGGTAGATTGGAAAGAGTGCTCTTGATGAGGGTAACCCTGCCACCCTTGAACAAATATAGCCTTTTCCAATTGGCCAATCGGCACTCCATCTTTTCCACAGTGCTATCCCAAATAGACTTAACCTTGTAACATGCCCCTAGCGGCATACCAAGATACTTCCAGGGCAGAGAGGAAGTCTCGTAGCCTAAGATGTCACCCAACTCATCCACATTATCCACATTGCCCACAGGAACCAAGATTGATTTGGCCAAGTTTTTAAGCCAGATACAACTTCTAAACATAATAAGAGGACACATAGATGGTGAAGATGATCAATGTTGGCCTTACAAAAAACCAAGTATCATCCGGGAACAACAAGTGTGAGATATTAACCACGGCGGGCCTAGATCCCACAGAAAAGCCTGAGAGACGACCCATGTCAATAGTAACAAAAAACATTTTGCTCAAAGTTTCCATGACCACTACAAACAAGAGGGGAGATAGAGGATTGCTTTGTCTCAACCCACGAGGACTACTAAATAAACTGGACGGGGAACCATTAACCAAAACGGAGAAGCGCACTGAAGAAATGTAGTGTGCTATCCATGAGATCCATTTCTCCCCAAAACCGCACATTCTTAACATGTACAATAAGAACTTCCAGTTAATGTGATCAAAGGCCTTTGTAATATCCAGCTTGCAAAGCACCGCAGGCACACCAGACTTGATATGGCTATTCAAACATTCGTTGGCAACGAGGACCGAGTCCAGAATTTGTCTACCTTTAGCAAAGGCGTTCTGAGGATTTGAGATGATCTTCTCCATAACACAACTCATTCTATTAGCAAGAACTCTAGCTATGATCTTGTAAACGCCACTCACAAGGCTAATAGGTCGGAAGTCCGTGAGTTCAATCGCCCCCAGAAGTCTTTGGGATTAGGGCAATGATAGAGGCATTGAGGCTTTTCACAAATTTGCTATGAGCATGAAAATCAAAAAAGACCTCATGAATCCATGATATCAGTTTTGATCACATCCCAACAGTCTTGGAAGAAAACCATGGGAAGCCAACATCCCAACAATCTTGGAAGAAAGCCATAGGGAAACCATCAGGAGGACTTGGAGTCTTATCTCTATTCATACCTTTCACCACCTCTAAAACCTCCATTTCCTCAAAAGGAAGCTCTAACCAAGAGGCCTCCTCCACATCTAAGGATTTGAAAACAAGGCCATCTAGTTTAGGCTGCTAGTTGTATTGTTCTGAAAATAAGGTCTCATAGAATTGAACAATATGATCTCTGATAGCCAGTTGTTCAGAAGAGACTGAGCCATTTACAAACAATGATTTTATGGAGTTGGATCTCCTGTTCAAGTTTGCAATCCGATGAAAGAAATTTGTGCTTTTGTCACCTTCTTTTAGCCAAAGAACCTTTGATTTTTGTCTCCAACTAATTTCTTCTTGAAGAATAATTTATTTATTTATTTTTTCAGATCACTGACAATCAGGCTTTTCCTCAGCTTCTCTTCAGCGTCTAACCCTCTCTCTTCCTCAAGCCTATCAAGAGCGCGTAGTTCTTCAAGGTGAGCTTTTTTAAGGGAATCCACATTCCCAAACACCTGTTTGTTCTAGTGTTTTAGATCGACCATTAAGGCCTTCAATTTTTGAGCAAGAGCAAAGCTAGGAGAGCCTTGAAAGCTATAAGTCTCCCACCAAAGCTCACCCTATCCACAAACCCCTCTTCCTTTAGCCACATGTTCTCCCCCTCCTTTGGATATTGCCACAGTCATGAAAGATAGGAAAATGGTCAATTTTTGAGCAAGAGCAAAGCTAGGAGAGCCTTGAAAGCTATAAGTCTCCCACCAAAGCTCACCCTATCCACAAACCCCTCTTCCTTTAGCCACATGTTCTCAAACTTAAAATGTCTTCCCCCCCCCCCCCCCCCCCCCTCTTTGGATATTGCCACAGTCATGAAAGATAGGAAAATGGTCAGAGCACAAATGAGGAACTCTCTTCTGGAAAAGCCCATGATATTTATCTTCCCAATCTGGAGAGACAAGAAACCTATTAAGTCTTGACCAAGAGGAATTATTGGACCACGTGAACAACCCCCCTAAGAGGGGAAGATCCACAAGACCTTGCTTTGAAATAAAGTCAGAAAACTTTGTCATCGTGGGTGAAAGACGAGCTACCCCTGATCTTTTGCAAGGAAAGCGGGTGACATTAAGTCACCACCAATGCCCCAAGGCAAGTGCCACCAGCTAAGAGAGCCAGCCAATTCCTCCCATAAAGACCTTCTGAAAGTATCGATATTAGGATCGTAAACCCCTGCAAAAGCTCAAGTTGAGTTGTCTTCAACGTTTCTAAAAGAGCAAGCCACAACATATTCCCCCATACACACCTCAATCTTCTCCACAACCCTCCTATTCGACATAAGTAGAATGCCGCCAGACACCCCACTAGAAGGAAGATAGCACCAATCGAGAAATTGGCATCACCATAAGCTTCTCACAAAACTGCTAAAAAGAAGCTCCAATTTAGTTTCTTGCAAGCATATAATGTCTACCTTCCATTGCCTTAAAAGATTTCTATCTTTCAACCGCTTGCCACCTTGATTAAGCCCTTTATCTAACGTTCCAAGAAATCAACTTGGGTTTCATGTACAACCTCTTTGAATCCTCCCCTTGTTCCTATCACAAGAAGCATTGCCACTGTGAGCGTCATAGTTAATGGAGTTGAATAGACTATTAAGTTCTCTCACACTTTTTTCTCTCACTTTCGAACAAGAGCCTGCACCCTAAGCATCATTACTTGCTAATATATTCTCAAACAAAGCCGATAATCTTCCTTTAAAACCATCACAAGAAAGACCCGCAAAGAGATTGAATTCCTCTAATAACTGCATAACCCTGTCTGAAGACCACATCCCAACCTTCCTCTTAAACTTTGCTGGCAGGCAGCATGCCAAGGGTGTGGGCTCTGTCTCTGCGAACAACTCCACCTCTAAATCATGTCGATTATCCAAGGTATCAGAAAAAACAAGACAATGCCCAACATCTCCCCCTTTCATAGAGAGAGGGGGAGAGTTTGCTGGAGAAGAGGGAGAAGAGACCACAAACCAAGGAGGAAGATTCAAATCCCAACGGACCCCCAAAGCCCGAAGATGAACAGGGTAGAGGACACCCAATTGAAATGGGAGGCTCGCCAGGAATAGCTACTGCAGGAGGGAGAAGGTAACCCCATCCCCCACCCACCACAGGGATCGGCACAGAGAGAGGAGGGCTAACCTTGCGGGATAGCCCAACGGGGATGATCCAAGGTATCAGAAAAAACAAGACAATGCCCAACATCTCCCCCTTTCATAGAGAGAGGGGGAGAGTTTGCTGGAGAAGAGGGAGAAGAGACCACAAACCAAGGAGGAAGATTCAAATCCCAACGGACCCCCAAAGCCCGAAGATGAACAGGGTAGAGGACACCCAATTGAAATGGGAGGCTCGCCAGGAATAGCTACTGCAGGAGGGAGAAGGTAACCCCATCCCCCACCCACCACAGGGATCGGCACAGAGAGAGGAGGGCTAACCTTGCGGGATAGCCCAACGGGGATGAAAAATTGGATCGCCGGAGAACCCAAAGGAAACGACTCTGTTGGGTCGCCGAAGAGGATGCCTCCCCAAGAGAATCTATGGCCACCGAAGGCTTCAGGTGAGGGTCTGTCAACTAGGCATTTACAAGCGGTTGTGATTAGCGGTTATTGGCTTTAACCGCAACCGCCTAAGGTGGTTATTGAATTTTAACAACCGCAACCGCTTCGCTTAGGCGGTTAGGGGTTATTTATAACCGGCGGTTAGCAGTTATTAAAACATGACCGGCGGTTAATAACCGCTTTTTATTTATGGGCTTTTGAAAACCATAAATACAAAGAAAACATAAGATCAATCTTTGTATTTCCATTATGACTTGCAACACTACTAACAACCTTGCAGATCAAATCATTCATTCAAGCAATCAATTTTGATCCAAAATTCTAGGAACAAACCTAAATCATAATTTAGGCAATCCACTTTTTTGGATAACATTACAAATGTCTTCAGCTTCTTGTACACATTATAGATAGTAAATCAATTTACTTTGGCAAAATATCTATCTATAGGAGTATGTCTTTACCTAAAGAAGAAAGCGAGCCCCTTTTCCTGCAGGCCTTCATGCAACAAACTACCAAATGGTTGTCCACACCTCAAACTAATGGTGAATGCATGGTAAAGGATTTTGCTTCATAATTGGATAGAGATCCATCATGGATTCTTTTTTCTTTCTTTTCTCTTTGAGCATAGAGGTCTCCCATTCTTAGCTATTTATTATGGAGGACAATTTTTTTCTAGACACGGTCAAAGAACTTTCTCAAACTTAATTTTTAAAAATGTCATGTATTATTTGAACATGTAAAAGGTACTTTTATTTTATTTTATTTTTTATTTTTATATTAAATATATAATATAAATATATATTATTTATATATAAGGGTAGGCGGTTAGTGGTTATTAACCGCCTATCCCTACCCCTAGATGGTTAACAGTTATTTATAACCTCCTTCAAAAGCGGTTAGTGGTTACGGGATGGTTATAATTGCCCCATTGGTACAAGCCTACTATCGGCTCTATTGGATCGCCGGAAAGCCCATTGAGAGTGGGGTTCTGGGTCGCCGGAAGAAATAGAGGAGAGGAAGACCACCCCCCCCCCCCCGGCGGAAGAGACCAAGACAATCGGAGGCTTGAGGAAAGAAACCGTCCCCTCCAAAGATTCCAAGACCTCTAGGAACGAAAATTAGAGGGTCGCCGGAGGCCCCGTCGGGAAAAACGAAGTGATGGCTCCCTACAGTCACTGGCGATCGAGGTATGGTGGGTACACCACTAGCAGAAGTCTAGGTGCCTGGGTGACTCACGTCTGAACCTAGAGGAGTCACCTCCAGAGAACACGAGGCTCCTAGGTCGCTGGGCTGACCCGCGCTCGAGCCCAGAGTATTCTACTGATGAAAAAGTCCCGAAAATTCCTTGAGATTGGCCTGTGGTTCTTTGGAGCCCAAAGAAGCCTCATTCAAATGGGGGCATGAGACAACCTTGTGTTTGAACACGAAGTTGGGCCGATTAACGGTAAAGACCACAAGGGGCTTTCCCTTTTGGGTCATGGGTAGACGTCGATGATCCTGGGTCCAAAGGAAGACCTGTAGTCTTCTTGGACTTGGGCCGCTGTTCTCTGAAGCCCAAGGAAGTAGTCCCTTTTGGATCTTGGGCCCTAGGCTTGGGCCGAGAATTAGAAGCCTTACCGGTTGGGTTTACCCAACCCAACAGTGCACCCTCAAACAAAGCCAAACCCAAAAGACAGAGCAATTTCCTCTTGTAGTGTCAACAACGTCTTTCTTAGGTTGAGTAAATCAAAGCTTTCACCAAAATAGGTCTTACAACTTGCAACCCCTAGGTCCTTGTCGGGCGTCTCCAATCCCAATGTTGCAGGGGAAACAGAGGGCTGAGGACCGCAATTCAACGTCGGAGTTGCCTTCACCGTAGTTGTCTTCGCCAATAAGCAGATACGTATCGCCGGGGCCGTAGGAGCCTTTGCCTGAGCTTTAAAGCCCTTCACTAGAGCTGAAATGGCCATCGTTGTCGGCCTCTGAACTGCCTTCGCCTCGGCTTCCTCAGAAGAAGCTTTCAACCACCTTGGCACCCTAGCAAATGGCAAAGGATACCCAAAAGGCTCCTCTAGAGCTGGCAGAGATGACTCCAACACTTCTGCGTAGCTCCTCCTTCCCCATTTCGTCTCGACCTTTGGGTCTTTTGGCATATGAAGCTGCTTGGTGTGGCTGGTTTGCCTAGCTCGGAGAAGTTATCAGCCAAACGGAACTCCAAAGCGAAACGATCCCAACCTTTATTGTATCTCCCTTTTGGCACTAATATGGAACTGCTTCTTTCTCCTACCCTCGAATTCTTCTATGACCAAAAAAAAGCCATGCCTGTTGGAGCATTGGTGAGCAAGGATCAAAGGGTAGCTAGGCATGGATTGGTTCCAGAAGACTCTAGAATCTTTCACCGTCACCAGTTCTTCGTAGGATTTAATCAACCAAGCTGCCTTGTCTTTGTCCAAGAGGATGGACCTCGTCACTCCTTTGCACTTTTTGCGAATCCTTATTCCTGCTATGCCTCCCACCATCGACTTATCGAGTTCCTTAAGACTCTACGGATGACTATCTCAAGGACCTCACCATCTCGAACAGGCACACTCTTTAGTAACAACTTTACAATGATGATACAAATCCATAAATTCTATAAAATTAGAAAAGCTAGAACTATTGTAAGCTGCCATCCATACATAAGGATTTGAACGTAATAGCTGTTAACCAACAATTTTCTCTCACAATATTCATAGTTTCGAGCATTCTACTCCAAATGCACCACACTAGGCATATAAGAGTTATCCTCAAAGCTTCTAAATTGCGACGGCTTTCAAATTGACCTCTCCAGCTAGCTAACAACTCCACCACCCGTTGGGGCATGACCCACTCTAATCCAAAAAGACGGAAGATTGAAACCCACAAATCTTTAGCCACATCATAGTGGAGTAGAAGATGATCTATGATCTCCTTGCTCCTTTTGCACATGCAATACCAATTAATCAATATGATGTGCCTCTTTCTTAGGTTATACAAAGTTAAAATTTTTCCTAACGCTGCTATCCATACAAAGAACGTCACTCTCGAAGGAGCTTTATTTCTCCAAATGCTCTTCTAAGAAAATGGAGAGCCAGCGGGCAAGAAAGTACATGATAAAAGGATTTTACCTCGAACATGCGCCTTTTGGATGGGATCCAACATATTTTATTATTGCCTCCTGTCTCAAACTGAGAGAGTACAAAAGACTAAAGAACAAAGTGACTAACTTCACCTCCTTATCATGCATTGATCTGGTAAAAATAATATTCCACTGAAGATTGTCGTTAGAAAACTGCACATGTTCCGCCACCGAAGCCTCATAGTTAGGAATACTAAACCACCCTGGGAAAATTGCCTTCAAGGGTTAGACCCCACACCTCAAATCTTGCCAAAAGCTGATCTTAGACCTATCTCCCACTTCATATTTGACAATCTAGAGAAATCTCCTACCCCTTCCTAATATTTTATCACACCCCAATCCCAAAGGACTCAAAAACATCATTGGAACACCACCCTCCCTTGCCACATGTTATCATGTTTAACTTCCACCACCGTTCTCCATTAGGCATCCCTTTTTGTGGCAAAACGCCATGACCATTTCTCCAATAGAGCCTGGTTACACTGAATCAAGTTTCTAACCCGCAAACCAACTGAGAAAATTGGAGCACATATCTTAGACCGAGTAGGAGGAATTAAAACTTGTCATCAACTCAACGCACAAAAATTCAGATTTAGCTGCCAAGTACCCTAAATTCAGAGTTACTGCTCACAGCCCCTGTACGTCGCCTCCGTTTATTTGTTTTCATTTGTTATATGAACTCATAACCCTCCTTAACCCTTAAGCTAAGCTTTTAACTAAAAAATAACTAAAAAGACCATTATATCTAGAGGCTTTTAGCCCTTCAATATTTATCCTATGAGTGCTAATCTCTAAATAGAGCAATGGCGTACGTCACACATACTTAGTTAACAGTGTTTAAAAAATTGCCCTTGTATTGAGACAAAATTCCTCTTGAAGTTGGTGCCACCTATTGCATGTTATTTCATGCATTTAGTATATTTGATGTAAGGGTAACATGAAAAAGTTAAAAGTAATTTTCTTTATGAGTTGACACTCAGTTTGGGATGGAGAGAAAAGGAAAGAGTATTGGTCAATTGAGGATGGAGGGGGTATTATGCACACATACACATGCATGCAACAACACCAACCCTTTCATGCATTACTCACACTTTTGTTGATGTTCTCAGTTTGGTAAATTTCAGGCTTACAGTTGATTCTATAGTATCAGACGTTTTTATGATTTGAGTTTTAAATGCATAAAAAGATTATGGCCAAAAGATGAGTTGTATAATACCACTGCATCCGTCACGAAAAGTTGATAGGGTTTGAATTGAACGATTACTAATAAAAAGCTGAAAATGTAGTGATCCTCTTAAAGCGTCCTTTGGGGCTTTTTTTTTTTTTTTTTTTTTTGTTCAGGTTGACATATGGGAAGAAAGGAAGGTTTTTGGTTCTCGAGGGCGAAGTCTTAAAGATGAAATGCTGGGTAAGAATCCTCCTGTGTCTGTGAGCAATGGGAAGAGTTCAATTCCTATCAAGATAGTGAAGAGGGATGCACACTCAGTTAGAATTGTAAGAACTTAGCTGATAGTATCTGATCCTAATCTGTGGCCATTTCTGCTGGATTGTTACATATTTTGATCTTGGTTATGCCTTTTTGGTTATCTGAACTTCAGAAATTGGCTGTTGGAGGTCTCCCGGAGAAAATATTAACTGCATTTCAATCTGTACTTGATGAGCATCCTACTGAAGAAGCTGCCTTGAGCAAGTGTGATGTCACTCTACGTCATGTGGGTAAAATTGAGGAAGATGTTGAAAGTGTCTTAATACAAGGTAAGAGTTCTGCTACAGGTTTGATGTTTTCTGCATGCGATTTTCTTCTAAAATGAAGCTCTAAATTCCATCAGTCGCGTAATAATTTTTTTTATTGAGAATCTTTAGTGTTCAAATGAGGATGATTTGTAGTATTAAATGATAAGTAGTAGTAAGATGTAATTAAAACTAGGCCCTGGAGTAAAGTCTTATAATTCTGATGTTTAGTAACCTTGAAGTGTTTGATATATGATATGTAGGATCTGGCTCCTTTTGTAGGAGAGCCATGTGTCTATGAGAGAATATAATTTTTTTTGAGGAAGAACTGGTTTCAAAGAACTAGCTCACCTCTCCATGCTTTGGAGAGACAATAATATGCTTAAACAAAACTATACTACATGCTTAGCTGGAAGCGGAAGGCCCTTTCGGCACTAATCTCTTTAGTCATACTTAGAAGAAATAGAGCCCCATCAAATCAGTCGAACCATGGAGCCTCAGAGAAAAGTAGATGGACGAGAGCAGCAAAGAATTATGATTGCACACATAGACATGTAGACAAAGACAAGAGAGAGAACAGAGTGGATAATTTTAGATCATGAACAAAAATGTGATTTTATGTTAAAATATTTGTACTAGCCTATTTTGGTCTGTCAGATACTTTTGCATGTACTGACATACTTATGAAGAAAAGGGTGGACTTTTACATTCACTGACATGTCTGTGTAGTGCTCTGAAATGATTTGTTTGGTGAGCATGACAAATGCTGTCATTTTTGTATGTATTTTCTAGTTGTTGTTGTTTTATTTTTATTTTTATTATTTTTTTAATTTTTTTTATTTGCAAATTCTTAGTATTTTCTGTTTGTGATGGTTGGGCCACTCTTCTCTTCTTTGTATACTTAGTTATCTTTTGTAGTTAATTAGTTGGTGTGCACATGTCCTGTCCAGGGGTTATATTCGGGAGATGAAGGCAAGGATAGGGTTTTAGTGTATGTGTGGTTTTGTTAGTGTGTTTTCTTGATAAGTGGTTTGTTGGTACGTTTGCCCAGGTTGTCATTATCAGAATCTGAACTTCGTTGGATGTTAGAATTATGGTGCAAATGTATTGTTAAGGTCAAGAAAGATGTGCATGGTATTGTGAGGAAATTGTTGTTGACATATACTTGGTCTTAATGGCCAGAGAGTTTTCATAGAGCCGACATCAGTGGTTGAGACAAAGTTCCACTAAATTGTTGTTAAACCTGTTAACTTCCGTACCTTGACCTCTGGTTTGTCGCTTCCTGTAATGATATGTGAATTGAAGTTTCTTAGGGGCATATCTGATTGCATGTGAAGCGTGGAACTTTTGTCCCCCCACCCCTCTTTTTTTTTTTTTTTTTTTTTTTTTTTTTTTTTTTCAGAAGATGAAATATTGAGAATAATGATTTGGCATGAAAAAGTTGAATAATACATTCTGAATGTGCATGTAGTCTTGCACATTTTTTAAGGCTGCAAAATTTGATCTGTTAATCTGCCTTGATGAAAAAGAAAATCTTGTGAATAGAATCTTGAGTTCAGAAGATTTGGGACTGTACTAGGCCTTACGCTGTTTTTTTAATTGCAATTACTAATCAAAAAAAGATTTGGGACTGTTTCAAAGAACTTAATGTCAAAGATATATTTATGTATTAGAAAAAGAAGTCACTTTTTCTTTGTTTTGTTGGTTCTGTGTTCATTGTGTTCTAGTGTGGAACACCGAACCAAATGAACTTTTGTATTCTTCTTTTCCATTCCTGAACTCTGGTGAATTACAACTTAGCAGTTAGGCATGACAACATTGTTGGAACTTGCAAGCGTTAAGTACGAATATGTTTAGATCCTGGCTTATAAATTTGGTGCCTGGGAGCATTCTCTTGGCTTTGATTCTTATGTTCATCAGCTATATCTTTCTACTGAATTCTTCTTCAACAATTTGTACTTCCTTATCGCACTACTTGCTGAAAATTCGGCATCTAAAATGTTATTTGCACTAGGAGATTCATGCTTCTAAATGTTTTAGAAGGGATCTTAAGTTAATATGAGGACAATTTCTGCCTTCACAGGTAAGGATCATCTGTACTATGAGTTACACTTGTTATCAGCATTTTAGTGTTAGCTATTGTTTAAAATTCTGCCACCTTTGGTCTGGATTAATGCTCTAAAGTATTTGGTGTTCTATATTTATATTTTGGTAAAAATGATTTTCCTCCATCAAATTACCACTCCATTTGCAATCCCCTGTCTAATCTTGGCTCAATTGGCTCACTAAATTGAGAATTTGTTGCAATGCCCCCTTCTGTCTAAAGCAGATGTTAATTTGAATGGAATTTCAACATGCGTGCTGCATGTGCCAACTGGAACTATGATCTGACTGACCACATTACTCTAGGCTGATGTGCCTGAGCTCCAGGATCCTCCAGACCCACAACTTGGAGTAGAGGAACACATGTGGTATAGCATGGAGTGCAGCAGCTGAAGGATTATTGTAATTTTTGGTTCAGATACCTTGTTTTTTGAGTTGTGGCCATTATTTTTGCTTTTCCACAAGCACTAGTAATGGATGTTATCTGTTGCTTTGATAAGCAATCAAAGCAACATAACCTGTCCTTGTAGACGCATCATGTGGATGGACTTGGGTAAGTGACTGCTATTTCCAGCAGTGGAGGTGGAGAGGGTGTGCCCATGAGGACCTTGTGATGCATCTGGCACACCATTGAGTGCGGGTCGCCCAGGAAGACGAACTGGATAAAGGCAACGCCGTGGCTTAGGCACGTGGCCAATCCTTGAGGATAGTCATGCACGTGACCCTGCCAGAGGTGAAGAGTGTGTCGAGGTCTGAGTTGATGAGTGAGTGGTTGGGGTTGTAGAGGGTTGAATTTGAATGGGTGAGATCTCTGGAGCTGTTGCCTTTGGGTTTATTTTTGTGGGGTTTTGAGGCGGCAGTGATCTTTGAAGAAGAGGAAGGGTAGCGGTAGTAAAAGGTTTTGTTGTTGGTGCTGTCACTGTTCTTATGCACCATGGTCTTCTCCTCTCCTGCTGCTACTGGATCTTGCTACAAAATAGTTTTTTTTTTAATAAATATAATTAGCATTTGTTATGTGTTTATTTAGTAACCGATCTTATTTGTTGCTCTGATTGTTTAGATTGTTGTGTGTTGCTTTTTACCATTGTAGCTTAATGCTTTTGGTAATTGTCTACATTGCTTGTGTTTTATTTTTAGTCTACATTCGAAATGTTTGATAAAATTTCTAAGAGAGAACTAAAATTATGGAGAATAGCAACATTTACCATGATGAAGATGAGATTGGTGGCAGCGGTGAGAGTGGGAGTGATAATGGGAAGAAGTTGAAAAGAGAATGGTTTGAGGATTGTGGTAATGAGATTTGTGATTTATTTATAACTCATGTAGTACGGGTGTCAGATGGTTGCTTTATGTTGGTTGTAACATTGAGTTAGTTTTTCATTAAGCTAATTGTTTTCTTTTTTACTAAGAAGATCTGCTTGTTTGGAGAAAACTCAAGCTCAATGTTATGTTTTGTTGCTTCAAGTCTTGCAGCTCACCTGCATTTTGGAGAGCTGGTAGTTGTTAAGGTACAGAGGCCAGGTTTGATTCTTTTCGCTCACTCGCTCTCTCTCTCTCTCTCTCTCTCTCTCTCTCTCTCTCTCTCTCTCTCTCTCTCTCTCATGAGTAGCGCGTGAGGATAGGGGCGGCTCGTGATTAGTGTCGTGTAGGTCTATTATCAGAATTCTGATGGGTTATGTGGGATTTTCTATGTAGAAGCTAAATGTTTTGAGCTTTGTTATGGGTTTTGTGTAGGGGATGGCGTAATAATAGCAGAGAGGAGTAGTCTTTTTAGAGTAGTGTTCTTGAGTAAATTGAGTGTAGGATGATTTAGGAGGGCGATGGAGGAATTGCGGCAGGGTGGGGAGATGCGTGAGTTTTGCAGGACATTCCGGGTGGGTTCTATGGTGCATATTCTGCAACAACGAGGTAATACCTATGGAAGATTTTTGGAGTTGTCGAAATATGGTAATGGTGGTTGTCGGACCTTTGTGATTATACTGAACGGAAGAGAACGTAGTGGATGGGCTAATTTTCTTGTGCAATTGAGGAAGTTAGAGAGATTCTGTTCGAAGACAGATGATGGGGGGAATAAAGGTGGGAAGATACAAACTATGCAGACGATGGTGACAAAGCCGGCGAACCATGGAGGCTGAACGTTTGCGGCAATGTTGGTAGGGCAAGGTCATGATCAAGAAAAAGGTGCGTCGAGCAGGGGCAATTCGGGAACACCCGAAGATCAAGCATTGTCGATTTTGATGAGCGGAAAAGGAGAAGAAATTGGTGGATGGAGATCGCCTGGTGTATATTGGTGCAGATTTCACGCAGAACGGTTTTGTGGAAGGCAACTTCCAGCTGGAAAATTTGAAGAAGCTGATATCGATTAGAGAGGAAGTTGTGAGGTGGTTGGGTTTGATCGATTTGGGCCTAGTGAGGGATGAGGCTGTGCTTACTGCAGGCCCAATGCAAGGTCCAACAAACAATGAAGTGGCTTTGTCGGGAGAGGGAGAGAATAGTGGATTGGCTCATTTGAAGGAGCAAGCTTTAGGCTTGTGGAAGGCTAAGGGAAAAGAAATACTTGAAGCCAACCAGGAACCAATTGGGAGTTCGGCAATGACAATTTATAGTCGCCAGACTCAGTCAAAGCAGCCGGTCCAGCCTAAAGCGAGGGGAGGGTGTTGGGCGAGATGGCAGGGACTATCCAGAGGGTGGAGACGACGATGTCGAAGGCTGATACTGAGCCAAAGGCTGCCAATATAGGGTCTGGATCCTTGGGTGTTATTGTTGTGCGAAAGGAGATGACAATGGGAAAGACTGGGTTTCAACTAGAGGGCCGTGATCTTTGGAGTTACATTCTTATCTTATTTGGGGTAGAGTGGGTTATGCCACGAATGGTGTTGGAGTTGTTGATTAGTTGGGGTGTGTCGGTTGGGTATGGTCGTGCTAAAGAAGCTTGGTGGTTAGCTCCATTATGTTTATTGTGGTGTATTTGGCGGGAACGGAATGTGCGGCTCTTTGAAGATGTTGAGACATCAATGGTGGAGTTACGGAAGCGTTTGCTTAATTTATTATATATTTGGATAGCGTCCCATCATTGCTTGAATGATTTTACTTATGTAGACTTTTTAAATTTATTCTCTTCTCGTCCCATTTAGGGGCTCTCTTGTATACTTCCCGTGTATAAGGGTTGCGCCTTTCTGTGCTATTAATGAATTGAATTACAATTACTTATAAAAAAAAAACTAGAGGGCGCCAATGGTGTCTTTGGGGGCACGAGGATGGCTAGTGAAGGGGTTGCATTGCTTGGGTCTCCAGAGACTATATGTGCAAGGCATGGAGTGGTGCTCAACAGGGAGTGGAGTTGTGACCGACTTTGATGGTGAGTATCAATTGGTTTCTGATTCGAGTGTTGGTGTAGGTGAGGATAGTGATGAGGGTGATAAAGGGGGTGTGAGTTCGAGGGATGCAGCTATTGGGGTGGGGTTTTTTAGGCTTGGGAGAGAGGGGTTCACCGCATGTATGTAAGGCGTTAGAAGGGTATAAATATTCTGGGTGTGTTTCGAAATTTGTGGAGTTTGAGCAAGATTCAAGGGTAATGTGTGACAACCTATCTTTTATTTTATTTTTATATTATACAAAATGGAATCATCACAATGGCATGGCGATTAGTCACTAAGCCAACTCATAGTACATATCCTATAATATGTACCTAATATATCAGAGACAACAACTATGCAGCGGAAACTGAATTCTTAAACTAACGAGTGTTAAATTACAACATCATAGCCATACATTTGTTTATCTGTTTAAGGCTTAATCAGAATATTATACACATATCTAGGCCTTCCGTTGAGAGCTTCATTTAAAGCCAAATCTATATGTGATGGCATTATTGAAAAGATAGGACATCATTTGGCCTGGCTGGAAGAGTATGTTTTTGTCGAAGGGTGGGAGGGTTACCTTGATTGAAAGTACTTATCTTATCTACCTACCTACTTGTCTCTTTTTCCCCTTCCGGTTGGTGTTGCCATCCGCATAAAGAAAGTTGCGGGGGGACTTTTTGTGGGATAGTACTGGTGAAGAGTTCAAATTATATTTGCTTAGTTGGTCTAAGGTTTGTTCTTCGATCTCAAAAGGAGAGTTGGGGGTTCGTAATTTACTTTTATTCAATTGAGCTCTTTTGGGGAAGTTGCATTGGCGTTATGTTCATGAGAGGGAGCTTTGTGGAGGGTGGCAATTGTTACGGACCTATGTGAGACGTAGGAAACGTGGGCAGGAAGCAAAAGAAGACCTAGCTAGGGTTCAACGAAAAGATACAAGTGGCGGCTGAGTTGAGAAGGCTAGGAATAGAAAGGAAGGAAATCAAATCCCTTATTCTATGGAATTCTTTCTATAGAGAAATTCCCTTATTTAGCAATACCCTATTCTAGTGGGAATCAATATCCCTTATTATTAGGAAATACTGTCCTTAAAGGATGATTTCCTTCCTTTCTATTCCTAGCCTTCTCAACTCAGCCGCCACTTGTATCTTTTCCTTGAACCCTAGCTAGGTCTTCTTTTGCTTCCTGCCCACGTTTCCTACGTCTCACATAGGTCCGTAACAGCAATGGACTAAAATTTTGGTAGCAGGTGGGGTGGGTGGTGTTCTAATGAGGTTATGAGGTGGGCCTTTGGAAGAATATCAGGAGGGGCTAGCGGTAGTTCTCTAGAGACACTAGATTTGAGGTCGGTGATGTCTCTAAAATTAGATTCTAGCATGATGTGTGTTGGGACTAGGAATGCAAAAATATGATTACGTAGTGGAAAAAAAAGGGTGAAATATTGTTTTGCTCCTTGTGGTTTAAAGACTTTATTTTTTGCCCCTTGTGGTTCATTTCATATCGTAGATAGTACCTCGTTTATGGTTAAAGATAGAGATGGTACTTCTGTCTAAAAATCACGAAAGTCCACATCATTGGCCTTAAAAAACGACACGTGCTAAGGCCTAATTAAAAATAAAAAAATAAAAAAAATAAAAACTTTTTGAAAAAAGTGGGGTGGCATGGCCGGTCTGGGGGTGGATTCGGCCTCCCCCACAAAGCCAAAAAGAAAAAAAAATTGTCTTAGGATTTTGCCCTCAAAACCACCCCCATTTTGCTTTTTCGGGATGGCCAAACCCTTCCCCCCCAAACTGGCCATGGGGGTAGCTCGAGCCACCCCTCTTTTTATTTATTTATTTTCAAAATGTTTTTATTTTATTTTATTTTGTTTTATTTAATTTTATAGTTTTTAATTTTTCTAAAGTTTCTATTATTTTTAGTTTTTATTTTAATTAGGCTACAGACACATGTCGGTTTTTTAAGGCTAGTGACGTGGACTTCCTTCAATATTTGAATGGATGTATCATCTCTGTCTTTAACCATAAATGATGCATCATTTACAATATGAAATTAATAACAAGGGGTAAAAAAAATTAAGTCTTTAAACCACAGGAGGGTCAAAGTTATTTAACCCAAAAAAAATTCTCATTTTAAGATCAGACTTTGAGAAGAACATGTGAAGAACTATGTTATTTTAAAATAACTGCAAAAGCAAGAACCACTTACTCGGTTGTACAGGCACACCGTGGCTATTGGGCAACGCTTTCTTCTTGCTTCTTCAATAAAAATACAAGCAACCTCTGAGATTATGTAATCTTCCAGTCTTTTCACAAATGACTAAGATAACCAAGAGTGTAGGCTCTTTTCTTGCTCACAAAATTTTAACTTATTTTTGAGAGTGCTCAAGAACATTTCTTAGTGAATACTAAAGAACTCAAGTAATGGAATTGAATTTGATGCTTCTCTATTTATAGGCTTAGCAAAGAGAAAGAGAAGATAGATTTTAGCAATGTGGGACTCTAGCACATCTCATGCACTGTTTCTCTCTAGTCCATATTTTAATAATTAAAAACAAGTAGTTCAATAAATAAAAAGTCCGTTTGGTTAATTTACAATAGCTTGGCGAGGGACCCAAAGAAAAAAATAAAAACTAGTTTCAAATAGGCTTGACTATCACAAGTTTCTATTTAATTATAATTGATTCCACTAAATAATTGTAATTGTACTCTAGTTTATATTTTTTATTAGGAAAAACTTCACTTGTAACTCCTGATCTTTCATCACTGTGGAAATAAAGTACCCAAACTTTAAAACGTGTCAATTTGGGGTGTCCATCTTTTAATTTTTTTTTCAATTTCAATCATCTGTTAGAATTTTTCTTTAAATTCTATTAAAATTTCGAAAATACTCATATTTTTTTTAGAAAAAAAAAAAGAAAAAAATTGCAAGGATTTAGGTGTCATTCATAATTGAAAGGAATTTGCAAAAATACAATTTAAAAATAAAACACATGGATATTTTGGAATTTTGATAGGATTTAACTTAAATTTCTAACGAAGGGTTTAGATTGAAAAAATTTGAAAAATGGATACCCTAAATTGACACGTTTTAAAGTTTGGGTACCTCATCTCAAAAGTGGTGAAAGATCAGGAGTTACAAATGAAGTTTTTTCCTTTTTATTAAATCAATTAATCCCTTAGAAAAAAACGAAGAGTACTGCCTAAGGAGGTCAACTAGCCTCTCTCTCTCTCTCTCTCTCTCTCTCTCTCTCTCTCTCTCTCTCTCTCTCCCTCTGCCCTTGGTTCCTCTGTTTTGCTTCTTCATGGTGAGATCCTTGCGTTGGTGGCTAGTAGAATCCAAGGAGTTTGCTCTCTCGGTGGTGGGAGGTGCTACGGGTATCGAGGTCCGCGAGAAAGACAAAGGTTTGACGAGGTCCATTCTCCTGGACAAAGACGAGGCTGCTTGGTTGATCAAGTCTCTGGGTGAGATAGTTTCGGTCCAAGACTCTAGAGTCTTCTGGAATCAATCAGTTCGTGGTTTTCCTCGCATTCTTACGCAGCAATGCTCTAACAGACATGGTTATTTTTTGACCATGGAAGAATATGAGGGTAGAAGGAAGAGAGGCTCCATCATGGTTCTGAAAGGGAAATTTGGCGAAGGATGGGAGAAATTCGGTTTGGAACTCCGTTTAGCTTTCAGGCTTATCCACACTGGAACTTCCAGCTCCTCGAAGCAGTTGGGTGCACCTGGAGCACCTCTAGCTGAGTCTAATACCGAGAAGAGGAGTTACGCCGAGGTACTGGGGTCCTCGCAGCTGAAGCTGGAAGAGCCACTTGGTCCTCTCTCTTGCCCTTTTCCTAGGGCCCCTAAGCGTCACATTTCTCCCGCTTTAGCCGGAGTGAAAGGTTCTCAGGTTTAGGCGTGTCCTCTGGCTAAGGGTCTTGGTGATCAGATGAAAGCGGTGGTTAAAACGACCTTGGCAAAGTCAGTCTCTTCGGTGATGGCAGGTCCGACAAAGGTAGCTAGGGCTCTGGCATTCCTCTATGCTCCGGCATCAGGCCTAAGGAAAAGAGCGGCTGTCTCTAGCCCCCCTACATCGTCCTCTGCACCACGCAAGCCTTCAACATGCAAGTCACATTTTGGTGACAACCTCGATTTTCGCAGCCTCAGGAGAACGTTGGAAAGTCTTCTCGTAGATATTGGACAATGCCTTTCGGTTCTAGACCAGTTGGGTGATGGTCTGTTGGGTCGAGGGCCCAAGCAACCCGTTTACCGCTCCAAGCCCAAGTCTCGGTTCGCTCCTCTGGGCTCCAGTTTCTTCCGGCCCAAATCTTCAAGACCCTCGCCGGCTCAAGTCTGTTCAGCGCCTGCTATTGACCTTAAAGGTAAAGCCCCTCTGGTCCACCCTAGCTTTCGGCCCAAGCTCGTTTTTAAATCCAAGGTTGGTTCGGGCCATGTTTCTTGCGACCCAGGGGCTTCTTCTTCCTCTCTGGATTCATCTTCTCTGCCCCCTACCGGTCGTGTGCCCATGTCACCCTGGCCCGACTCTTCTCTCCCAAACTCAAATGGCTCTTCTCTGGAGATTCCTTCACCAGAACCTCCCTCCGGTCCGGGGTCCCCAGTCAGTTGTGCTCCCTGTTTAGCTCCGGCCCCCTCCGTGTTGCCGCCTCTTGCTTCTCCGGTGGTCTTCCCTTTGGCACGTCTTTAGCACCTCTTCTCCCCCTTGGAGGCACCGTTGGCTGGGTCTCTCAGGTTACAACTCAGGTCCCCACCCTTGGTCAGGGATCCTCTCCCTTTGATGGCTCTCCCTCTCCCCTTTGGGTCCTTCGGTGCTGCTTCTTCTCTTCCTGGCCCTGGCCCTCTCCCTCTTGCACTGATCCCTGAGGAGGCAGCCCCCCCCCCCCCCCCCCCCCCCCTCGGTGGCTGGTGGATTAGAGTTGGATTTCCCCACTGAGGTCTATCCCACCCTTGTGGCTTGTTGCCCTCCAACCAAGCCCAAGCGGAAGACTGGGAGAAGCTCTCCGGACTGGCTTTTGCCGATGTTAGAGGATTCCTGGTACTCTGTGGGCCTCTTTTGCGATGGTTCTGAGCACAATATTATGCCCCTGTTTTCAAATTTGCTGTCTAAGCATGAAGATCAAGGGAAGTGCTCCAGTTCGAAGGTGGGTAAAAAAGGTGTAAGAGAAATTAATGGCCTCTTTTGCTTTATCAACGACGATACTCGCAGCGGCAGTGTCTCTCGTGGTAGGAACTAGAGGAGGGTTCTTAGTGATTCCTCATGAATCCTAGGTTGATCTCTTGGAATGTTAAGAGGGCTAAATCAAAGAAGCAAGCGGTTAAAAATCAAGAACCTCCTCAGACAGTGGAAGGCTGACATCATTTGTTTGCAAGAAACCAAATTAGATCTTATCTCTAACCGTATTGTGAAAAGCTTGTGGGGTTCTCAGTTTGCGGATTGGTGCTATCTTCCTTCTAGCGGGGCTTCCGGTGGTATCTTATTGATGTGCGATAGGAGGGTTGTGGAAAAACTTGAGGCTCACGTGGGGGAATACGTCGTGGCTTGCAGCTTTAGAAATTGTGCAGATAACTTCACTTCGGCTTTTGCTAGGGTTTATGGCCCTAACCTCGATCCTCTTCGTAGGAGTTTATGGGATGAATTGGCTGGTTTGCTCAGTTTGTGGATCTCCCTTGGTGCATTGGTGGCGACTTCAATGTCATCCGCTTTTCCTGTGAGCGTTCAGGAGCCGCGGGTATTTCTTCCGCGATGATGGAATTCTCGGACTCTTATCTTAGAGCATGAGCTCAGGATCTTCCCCTTGCAGGAGGGTCGTTCACTTGGACCAATCTCACCTGTTGGTCTAGGCTTGATAGATCTCTAGTCTCTCTGAATTGGGAAGCTAAATATCCTGGTCTCATCTAGAAGAGGCTGCCCCGCTTGTGCTCTGATGACTTCCCCATCCTCCTCGTTTGCGGAGGAATTCTTAGGAGGAAAAGACCTTTTAAGTTTGAGAATATGTGGCTTCAAGAAGATGGCTTCGTGGAGAGGAAAAAGGTGCGGCTTTGGTGGGAGTCTTACTCCTTTCAAGGCTCCCCTAGATTTGTCCTTGCTCATAAATTGAAGGCTTTAAAGGTTGATCTCAAATCTTGGAACGAACAGGTGTTTGGAAATGTGGAATCCCTTAAATTGGTTCTTGAAGAATTGCGCGCGCTTGACAGTCTTGAGGTAGAGAGAGGCTTAGACTCTGAGGATCTTTTGAGGAGAAACTCGATTGCTAGTGAGCTGGAAAGAACTATTCTCCAAGAAGAAATCAGCTGGAGACAAAAGTCCAGGGTCCTTTGGCTTAAAGCGGGCGACAAATGCAATAAGTTCTTTCATCAGATCGCTAACTCGAACAGAAGATCCAGCTCCATAGAATCCTTGTCTGTTAATGGTTCAGTCACTTCTGATAATTAGGCCATCAGAGACCACATTGTTCAATTCTATGAGTCTCTTTTTTCTGAGCAACACAATTGGAGGCCCAAGTTGGATGGTATTGCTTTCAACTCCTTATCCCCGGAGGAGGCCGCTCAGTTGGAGCTTCCTTTTGAGGAAAGGGAGGTTCTAGAGGTGATAAAATCTATGAACCGAGACAAGGCTCCTGGTCCTGATGGCTACCCCTTGGCTTTTTTTCAAGACTGCTGGGATGTGTTCAAAGCTGATATCATGGGGGTCTTCACAGACTTTCATGCTCATAGCAAATTTGTGAAAAGCCTCAATGCCTCTTTCATTGCATTAATCCCCAAATCCCCTGGGGCAACCGATCTTGCAAACTTTCGGCCCATCAGCCTTGTGAGTGGTATTTACAAGGTCATTGCTAAAGTTCTCGCTAATAGGATGAGCCATATTTTGGAGAAAGATTATTTCAGTGCCTCAGAACGCTTTTGTCAAAGGTAGACATATTTTGGATTCGGTTCTCATAGCCCGTGAATGCTTGGATAGCCGTATCAAGTTTGGTATCCCAGGGGTTCTTTGCAAATTGGATATTACGAAGGCTTTTGACCACGTCAACTGGAAGTGTTTGGATTTCTCATTCTCTTCGGCGCGTCACTCTGTGTTGGTCAATGGTTCGCTGGCTGGCTTCTTCAATAGTCCTAGAGGGCTGAGACAGGGTGATCCTCTTTCTCCCATCCTGTTTATAGTTGTCATGGAGGCTTTGAGCAAAATGCTCTCTGGTGCTGTTGATTGTGGTCGCCTCTCAGGCTTTTCGGTGGGTTCTAGGCCTACCGTGATCAACATTTCTCACTTGTTGTTTGCAGATGACATCTTGGTATTTTGTGAGGCTAATCCTGACCATCTTCGCTATTTGCGTGTTCTTCTAGTTTGTTTTGAAGCCGTCTCTGGTTTGAAGGTTAATTTGGCTAAATCTCTCTTGGTCCCTATTGGCAATGTGGACAATGTTGCTGAGTTGGCTTCTATCTTGGGTTGTGGGACTTTCTCACTTCCCTTGAAGTATCTTGGCATGCCGCTTGGGGCGCGCCACAAGGCTACATCTACTTGGGATGATATCGTGGTTAATATGGAGCGTCGTTTGGCTAGTTGGCAAAGGTTGTATTTGTCCAAGGGTGCTAGGGTTACCCTCATCAAGAGTACACTTTCCAACTTCCCTACGTATTTCTTGTCTCTCTTCTCCATTCCTATTCGTGTAGCCAACCGTTTTGAGAAGCTTCAAAGAGACTTTCTTTGGGGAGGGATAGGTGAAGAATTGAAATATCACTTGGTCAGATGGGATAAGGTTTGCTCTTTGATCTCTGAGGGAGGATTGGGTATCAGAAACTTAAGGACTTTCAATCAAGCCCTACTAGGCAAATGGCTATGACGTTATGGGTCTGAGCGAGATGGTTGGTGGAAAGTTGTGGTGGACTCTAAATATGGCAGCCTTAGGGGCGGTTGGTGCTCTCTCGAGCCATCAGGTGCCTTTGGAGTGGGGGTTTGGAAAAACATCAGGAAAGGCTGGATTTTGTTTTCTTGTTTCTCTAGATTTGTCGTGGGGGATGGCTCCGAGATCAGTTTTTAGCATGATTTGTGGTGTGGAGACACAACCCTCAAAGAAGCTTTTCCAGCTTTATTCGGCATTGCACGTCTTAAGGATGCCGTTGTTGCGGATAATCTAGAGGTGGTGGGCGACTCACTCCAGTGGAATGTGAGCTTCATTAGGGAGGCTCATGACTGGGAGGTGGATGTCTTTGCTTCTTTCTTTCAATTGCTTCACTTAGTCAAAGTGAACTGAGACAATGAAGACAGTTTGTGGTGGGCCCCCTCCAAAAAAGGAGTTTTCAAAGTCAAGACCTTTTTTTACTCCTTAACTAGCGCTGGCAGCATCCGCTTTCCCTAGTAAAGTGTTTGGCGTACTCAAGCTCCTCCTAGGGCTGCTTTCTTTGTGTGGACTGCGGCACTCAGTAAGATACTCACCCAGGACAACCTTAGGAAACGACATGTCGTCGTGATGTTGTTGTGATCAATCGATGCTGCATGTGTAAGAAGACCGAGGAAACTGTGGATCATCTTCTTCTCCACTGCGACGTGGCTTCTGTCTTGTGGAATTCTCTCTTCAGCCGTTTCGGGATGTTCTTAGGTTATGCCTAGACGGGTTATTGACTTGCTTGCATGTTGGTGGTCATTTGGTAGATCAAGGAGTGCTACTGTTTGGAAAATGGCGCCTATTTGTATTTTTTGGTGGGAAAGAAACAATAGGAGTTTTGAAGACTTGGAAAGATCCTTAGAAGAGATCCTTTCTTTGCTCTATCACTCTTTGTATTGTTGGACTTCGGCTTATGTCCATCCTTTGTATATTTCTTTTTCTGACTTCCTCACTCGCTGTTCTATTTCTAGATAGGTGTTTTTCCTGTATACTACCAGTGTACTAAGGGGCGCCTTACGCTTTTTATATATAATTGATTTCTTACCTATAAAAAAAAATAAAAAATAATCCCTTAGACAATTCTTAACATTGACTTCTGATTCCTCTATGAAACTTTTCGTAGCAGAGTTAAAGTCAATAATATTGTCACTTTAATTCTCCACTTTTTTATCCTAAGTAACCGATTTTATTTATTATTCTCGTACTTTAGAAAACAACTCTTTTCATCATGTACATAAGTATTTTAGTAACTTTTACCAAAATGTCCTGCCAGAGACTAAGAATAATTCAATCCATAAAATCTTTCTCAAGGGGAAATTTCTTATTCTTTTAAATAAAGGACTTAGATTCCTTTTTGAGAAATGGAGAAAGCAAATGTCTCACTCCTAAATGCATGAAGGTGATCTCCACTTAACATCTGAGACCATAATCATTTTAAGATTTATAATCAATATCATAAGTAGTATTTTGTGAGCGAAGTCATTCCTATTGACAGTTTCATTGGAATGACGATCCATTCAGTGCATTACACCTACACATCAACCCGAAGTTTCATGATAGATTATCATGATTGATGCGTAACAGTCTTCACAAATGGAATGTCCAATTCCATTACCAATTGCGAGCAATAGGGTTTTAGACTACAAGGTTTATAGTCTAAGATCTTGTGTGAAAATCTCATTACTCACACCATAGATTATATTCAATGTAATCTAAGGACCATTTACATGCACAATATAAATAATACAAGAAGCATATAAAAGGATTATATGCCATATACTCAATTAAATAGACCAATGAATAATAGCTTTATTCATTGCAAATTGGAATGTCATTCAAAGATAAAACATTGGGATTTTTAGGGCATAATTCCCAACAGTGTGGTGTGGGGATCAGGCCCTCAGGGTAGTTCTTCCAAACTTGTTCAATTTGGCTTGTTATTAGGATGCCTCTATGGCTGACTATTTGGTGCTTTTGAGCGACTCTCATCAGTGGAATATTAACTTTGTCAGGGTGGCTCATGATTTGGAGGTGGATCTCTTTACCTCGTTCTTTACTTTGTTGTACTCCTTCAAATTCAGACGGGGCAGTTAAGGCAAGTTTTGCTAGGTTCCTTACAAGAGAGGGTTGTTTGATGTCAAATCTTACTAAAATGTCCTTGTTCCCCGTGTATTTTAATGAATAAGGCCTCTTTGAGAGAGATGTTCTTGGCTTCGACGGCTGCTTTGGGAAGATCCTAACCATAGATAATCTTAGACGGCGTCATCTCATTGTGGTTGATTAGTGCTGTATGTGTAAGAAGAAATGGGGCGTTAGTGGGCCACATTTTACTCTATTGTGAGATTTCTAGTGCCCTATGGAGTACCATTTTTAGCCTTGTAGGGTCAGCTTGGGTTATACCTAATTGAGTGGTAGACCTTTTCGCTTGCTGGAAAGGTCAATGTGGTAAGTTTCGGGATGTTGTTTTATGGAAGTAGGTTCAGTTGTGCCTTATGTAGTGTATTTGGAGGGGAAGAAATGATCGATGCTTTGAAGACTGTGAGCGGACGATGGGGGATCTAAAGGATTTTTCTTTAAAACACTTTACCTCTAGAAGCATGCATTTGACTGAAATATTTTAAATTTTCTTAAGCTTTTTTTTTTTTTTTTCTAGCTAGGTGTATCTCTTGTATATTTTTTGTTTACTTAGGTTGCGCCTTCTACGCTTTTAATACATTACGTTTAGTGATCATTTTCTTTGTCCATAGACACTTTGATCTACTTACCTTGATCTAGAGAAATGGACACGCAACACCAAGAAAATGTGTTGTAGTGTATATATGTTTTCCCCATCAATAATGCTGTAGTTGATTTTTATTTTTTACAGTGTGATAATTTCTCATGCAAATGCCATAATGACAAAGAAAAAATGATGCGGGTTCTTATAATTCAAGAATGTAGAGCCGGATGAGTTTTGTTGAAACAATTATGTATTGTAGCAGTTTCACTCTCCCTGATTTATGTACCACGTTAAAGAGTGGTATGACCAGGCGTACCAATTTGATTCCGTAGTCCTAGCCTGTGTATTATGTGGTTGAAATTTTTCCAAAATTATTTCTTTTTTTTTTGTCTAACCGAAATTTAACTGTCAAGACTCTAGTGTCAAAATTCTCCAACTGAAATAATTTTTTGTTTTTTTGATGAATGAGTATCTTTTAGATCCACAAACGTACCTCTTTACTATTCTGCAAAATCAGCAGAAAGCATACTTTGAAACAGGCTTCAAAGTCTCACAAACTAATTTACTCTCAACTCACTAAACAAACAAATTAATCTTATACTAGGATCTGGTAACCAAGACCCCAATTACAGCAAATACTCTCATTTCCCTTGGTCCTTTTAAATTTGCCTTTCCCCGTTACATGACACCTAAATTCCCATTTAATTTTCTGCAGAAGATGCTCTGGAGACGAAGGATGATTGCTATGCCTTAAATCATTCCTGTTACGCCAAATATGATATACAGTAGCCCCAAAGCCAGCCTACAAACATGAGTTTTAGACACTTTCCTTCTCCAATTCTGCACCCATTCAAGAAGCGCATCATCCCAGCAAACAGGAGGCCTCTCCAAACCACACAGCTGCATAATAGACAACCAAATTCTTTTACTGTAGCTACAGCAGAAAAATAGACAGTCTCTGTCTTCTACACCATATCTCCAAAAAATACATGTCGTCTCCCCTTTGATAACCCCAACTAAGCTGCCAATCACCAGTCATCAGAGCGTTTTTCATCGCCAAGCACAAAATAAACCCATGCTTTGGAATAGTTAAGGGAAACCAAACCAATTGCCACCACTCCACATCGGTTGTCTTTCTCAAAGAACTTTCCACGTATCAGAAGTGAAATAAATTTGCACGTGTAATCTACTAATACTGATGTCAAATTATCATCAAGGTGCCTTGTCTTGATTAGGTGATTGAGTGTCTTCGCATCATGTTTAGCCGGTTTGCAGTTGACAAGTTTGTCCTTGAAGCCGACTTTGAAATTGTTTTGTGTAATCTGTGTCTATTGCGTAATTATGATGTTGTTTTCATGTTGGTTTTATTGTTTGTGATCGATTAGGAGTTATCATTGTACCTTTGTGAGAGCCATGATTGTTTCGAAGCATTTTGACATATGTTGCCTAGATATTTATGCTCTCAATGGATTTTATCATTTTTCATACTGCTCACTTCCTTTGATTTTTAGGCCAAAATACATTTGTCCTTTTCTTTTTAACCTCTTACATAAAGCACTGTGTCATGGTTTTGGTGGATTTATACATTGGATCCTTATGTATGGTGTAGAATTTAGATTTTCAAATATAACATGAGGACCAATAGAATATAAAGGTAATTTGTATTTCATGCTAAGAAGAAATGTTACTGAAGGTTTAGGAAATACAACTCAATTAAACTCAAGTAAGCCCTGATCCCAATCAAATTGCTGCGATTCTCTTCAACTAATTTGGGGCTGGACATACATTCTTCTCCTCCATTTTACACATCAAAATCATAGTCTCTGTCATCCCCTTGAGAATATAAATTGCTCATGTACATCTGCACGATTTTTTAATTAGTACATCTACACGATTTACGAGTGTTACTTTAAGATTTTTTAAGTACCTGTCTGGAACATGACATGGATTAGGAATTGTTAAAAGATGTCTCGAAGTGCCTATTGTTTGAAGTTCCCAACAAGCGTGTCTGCGAATTTCTTTGTCCGGCCAAAGAAATTCCTCGGAATGCTTCCTTAATGTGCTTCTTTGTTATGTGAGATGTTTTGAACTAAAAACATCATATGCAATGCTTCATTTTTCTCGCAGTGTGAGTGGAAATGTTTGTCATCCAGAAGTATACATTGTATATATTTTGAGGATGCATACACATTTGAAACACTTATACTTGAGCATGTAATATGGCTATTATGGCTCACACACACACACACACACACACACACACACACACATTTATATATATATAGACACACCCACACAATTCAGTATCTTTTTTGAGAATTTCTCTCTTTCTATTTAGGGTTAAATACCCTTTTGCCCCATGTGGTTTCAAATCTTTATTTTTTGTCCCCTGTGTTTTCGTTTTTATCACAGGTGATACCTATGCTATGGAAAAAGAGGGAGACGGTATTTCCGTCCATTTTTCCGTCCAAAACTGACGGATTTCCACGTTAACGACATGTGACACCATTAAAATTGCGACACGTGCTGTCATATATATATTTTAAATTTTAAGGCTTTAAAAAAAATTAAGAAAAAATCGTGGTTTTTAATTTTTAATTTTTTAATTTTAAGGCTTTTTTTTTCAAAAAAACAAAAAAAATGTAGGGGTGCCAAGGCCAGTTTTGGGGGTGGCCAAAACCATCCCTAGACCGGCCGGTCCGTGGCCCATGGGGGTGGTTCGGCCACCCCCAAGGGCCAAAGTGAAAAAGAAAAAAAAAGATGTTTTGGCCCTTGGGGGTGGCCGAACCACCCCCAGGCCAATTGGGGGTGGCTGAAACCACCCCCAAAACTGCTCTTTGGTCAACATGGGGGTGGGCGGCAACCCATACATTTTTTTATTTTTTATTTATTTATTTTTTTTTTTAAAGCCTTAAAATAAAAAAAAAAATTGTGCAGCTACGTTTCGCAATTTTAATGGTGCTACGTGTTGCTGATGTGGAAATTCGTTAGTTTTGGACAGAAAAATGGATGGAGGTACCATCTCCGTCTTTTCCCATAGCATAGGTACCACCTATGATAAAAATGAAAGCACAGGGGGCAAAAAATAAGGATTTAAAACCACAAGAGGCTGTAACGTATTTAACCCTTCTATTTAATTGGCTTTGAAGATTAACAACTATTTTCCTAGTATTGATGTTGACCATGACACCGTGCTGGAAGGGAGATGTAATTCAGTTTTCCCATATCCTAGTTCAATAAATCCATTTAACATTTTTATGCCTTCTATATTGTTTTACTGCCAAGGTAGTTGATTCTTTTTCCCCTTTTGCCGGTAATGACACCAGGAAATCAGCAGGAACTTGTTGTAGTGGACGAGCTGCAAGATCAGGAAAATGTGCTTAAACAATGTGTTGAGCAACTTGAGAGTGCAGAAGCAACTAGGGCTACATTGATTTCCCAGCTTAAAGAAGCACTTCAGGACCAAGTATGGTTCTGTTTTTATTATGCTATATATCGTAGCCCTGTAACTACGATTAAAGTGGCATATTTGTAACTGCTTACTGATCTAAAACCTTTTCAGGAATCAAAGCTGGAACTTATTCGCACTCAATTACATGTAAGAATAATCACCATCCCTCTATCTGCTTCTTAAAATTGTTTGCTCCTGAAATGCTGCTTGGAAAACAAATATTTTGATGTTGAATTGCTGTTTTATTTGCTATGGTATTTATGATCATTTCATCAAAAGATGACTAGTAAGTGTAACTAGAGTATGGAAATTGGTTTTATAAGGTTCAGCCATTTGATGCTGGAGGCTTACTGCAAACGTCTACGTCCCTCCGGCCCGCATTTTTTAGATGGTTTTAAGTGGGTAAAAAGTGAATCTGGATGGGAGCCTACCTTTTTTTGGTGTTTGGTGACCACTGCTCAAAATCACTACTGGGCCTCATTGTTAGATAAAAGAGTGTCTTCCTGCTTGAACACTGATTTGGCACTTCTCCAAAAAGTGCAGTTCTGAGCCATTCCTTTTGTGAGAAGTGCTGCTGACACTAAATGGCTTCTCTTCCCATAAAAAAGCGTTGGAAGGTTAAGTCAAGGGTTCAATCCTTTATCGGTTCCTGACTTGTGTTTTTTTGTTATTAAAAGAATTATATATTTAGTATTTTACAAACTAATGAATAAAAACAATAAGCTATTTGCAAAGTCACTGACTTTTGTAGTTCCAAGGGTAGAAATCGGAATAGGGTGACACTATTTCACTCCTGGAAAATGGCTGCTTCAGCCAGGGTTGTCAGTTTTTGACATGACTCGCGAATCCGACACGAAGTTATATGGTTTGGGTTTAGGCTAACGAGTTCGGGTCTTATAAACGGGTCAACCTGCAGGTTGACCTGCCAACCCGTTTATAATCTGATTCGTTAAATGGGTTGACTTGCCAACCCGACGGGAAGACCCGCCCAACATGTTTAGCTAATCGTGTCGGTTTCGGGTTGGCAGGTCAATCAGGTAGACCCGAACCTGACATGATAACCCGTTTTGCCAACCCTAGCTTCAACAATGTCTCCTTGTGGAGAAGGGCCACTTGCCAACAAGAACTGCCATATGCCATTTTCTTTTGTTGCAGGAATAATATTTCTTCCTCTTTCTAGTGAGTCTCTTATTTTTAAAGTTTGTTTATATAATGGGTCGATTCCAAACAATTAAAAGTTTTGCTACTGAGAAGAAAAAAGTTAATAGTCTAGTATTTCTTTCTTTTTTTATCCCAACCATGAAATTTCTGTCCTTTACAAAAAGTTTGAAGCACTGATAATATAAGGATATATTTGAGAACTTATGGCCATTTGATGAATAGATTACATTCTATGTTTTGTAATTGGGGTTTTATAGGAGTAACAGCTTTTAGGGTTAAATGTTCCATAGGTACATGTGGTTTGGACCGGAATCAAATAGCCGCCTCGGTTTCAAAAAATGTCACGGATGATACTTGTCTTTAATAAAAAAACTTCGTAGATACTTTCGTCTGAATTCTGTCCATTTTTTTAATAGCAGTCCACGTCACCCTGCTTAAAATGCTAACACCTTTTTCGAATCCTACGTGGCGGTGTATCACAGGTGATACCCATGCTTTTACTACCACGCAGATTAAAAAATATTAAAAAATTACATTTTTTATTAAAGAAAAAAATTAGGAGGAAAATATTGGGGGTGGTCGAAACCACCCCCAAAAGGCCAAAAGCAAACCTTTTTTTTTCTTTTTTTTGAGGGTTGGCCCTTGGGTTCAACCAAGGGCCATGTGGTGGGTTCAACCACCCAGACCACCCCACCCTCATGGCCCTTGGGGTGGTTCGGGAAACCCCAAAAGGCCAAAGCAATTTCACATTTTTTTTTTTTTTTTTTTTTGAGGGTTGGCCAAATCACCTCCAAGGGTCATGGGCTACCGGCCGATCTGGGGTGGCCGAACCCACTCCCGAAAAGCTAGATGATTTTTTTTTTTGTTTGAGAGGTGGCTTAACCACCCCCAAGAGCCGAGCCACCCCCAGATCGGCGGGTCAGGGTGCCCGAACGCACTCCCAGGCCAAACGGGGGTGACCGACCCACCACGAAGGCACTTGGGGGTGGTTTCGGCTACCCCCATTTTGGCCATGGGGTGGCCGGCCTTCCCCAATATTTTCCTCTTATTTTTTTCTTTTAATAAAAAAAGTTAATTTTTTAATAATTTTTTTGTTTACATGGTTGTAAAAGCATAGGTATCACTTGTGATACACCATCACGTAGGATTCGAGACAGGTGTCAGCATTTTAAACGGGGTGACGTGGAATGCCGAAAGTGGACGGAATTATCAACTGGGTTTTTTTTATTAAAGACAGGTAGGTACCATCCATGATACGTTTTGAAACCGAGGCGGCTATTTGATTCCGGTCCAAACCACGGGTGCTTGTGGAGCATTTAATTGGTACCATAAAATGCATTATCCATTGCTTAATGAATACATATGAAGCAGGGTAAAATAAGATGAAGGAAAAGCAAATACTAAAGAAATCTTGGAATTAAATTGATTTGTGATGTGGGGGCTCTAGGTCACGCATAGTTTTTATCCGATTCCTATTTTTACGACAAATCTGAATGAACTAGTGATGCAATCAAATAATAAAAAGAACAAAGAAAAAGGATATGGGTTACTTCGAGAGAGCCGTGATCTCCAATGGCTACTTCGTGAAAGCCGTGATATCCAAGATACCAACAAAGGTTCTAGGTTTTCATAATATTCAGCATGATATTTTATTCATTAGGGTTCTAGTCGTCATTACATCATGTAGGAAAATTAACTAAGAAGGAAATAAACATTCCTTATTAGCTACAACATATATGGAGATTCTACTCCTTATTCAGTACTGTCTTGGGGATTCGGTACTGCCACGTAAGCCCTAAAATTCTGAACCTATCATCCCTCTCTCCTTAAATCTTCCTTGTCCCCAAGGAAGAAATCAGGAACTTGAACTTGGACCATGTCTTGATCTTCCCATGTAGCTTCTGCCGGGTCAAATTTCTTGAACACAAGCCTTGCACAGAGCCATAAGATTCTTTTTGATATGTCTCTATAGCATATGGCCACGATCTCCAGATATGGCTATGTGCATTCTCCTTCTTCAGTTTTTACCCAAAAAGGCGGAACTCCACAAAGGAGGATGTAAAGGATTACTCCAACACTCCAAACATCTATTTCTTGACTATACTTCCGTTTTAGAACCTCAGGAGCCATGTAGTACGGACTTCCAACTATCTCAGTAAATTTATCACCAGGTTTAAAGAATACTAAAAGCCCAAAATCAATTGCCTTTAAAGGTGCTGTTGGTGCTATCTCCTTCTTTTTGTTCCTGAACAAGCAAAAATCACGCTCGGCTCTTCCAACCTTTTCTCCATCCCTTTTCCTTCTCCTTCACATTCTGTTTCAGCACCCCCTTGATATTTTCAGCCCTTTTTGGATAGAGAGACAGGAACTCTCTTGGCCTGTCAGACCCATTCTTCATCTTCTTTGGTTTCGGCTCAATCTGGTAGCTAGGTAGAACCCTATTGTCGATGCCAAACGGCACTGGACTAGCTGCTACAAGATGTCCAGCAACTCCTCCCCCGAGAATACGACCATCTGGGCTTGAAATACCTTCATGAAAATCAGGCTGCATCGTGATGTCCTTGCCAGCCTTGACATTGATTATATGGGGCATAAAATTCGTACCAACAGAACTTGCATTGAACTCTCCCGTTTTGGGCAAGGATTGGCTTGTTGGAGAAGTGCGTGGTGGAGAAAAACTTTCAATTATTTTCCTGATCTCTTCCATTCGTTTACTAGATTCATCTTTCCACACAAGGAATTCTGACCGCATCTTCTCTAGCCTTGCTTGTTTCTCTTCATTCCAAAAAGATTGGAAAGACATGGTGATGATATGGATCGGAGATTGTTGTAGAAAATAATCTACCTTTGCTATGATACCACTTGATGCAATCAAATAATAAAAAGAGCAAAGAAAAAGGATATGAGCTACTTCGAGAGAGTTGTGATTTTCAACGGCTACTTCGAGGGAGCCGTGACCTCCAAGATATGAACAAAAGTTCTAGGTTTCCATATTATTCAGCATGACATTTTATTCATTAGGGTTACACTTATATGTCAATGGACAGCTGTGCTGTCCATAATTGTTCATTGTTTCCTTACTTTTCAGCCCCCGATTCTTTCCTTATTTCTCCATCTCTTATTTTGTATAGTTGGCATATATATATTTGACCGAATATAGTTTATATGTATAGGGCTAGAATCATGCGGGACTTTATTTTCTTTCCATGTATAGCATTCGTGTAAAGCCTTTATAATAGACAGAACTCAAGGCTAAAGGGAGCCATTCACATAATATTTTGCCATGGTATCAGAGCCCAATTGCTAAATTTTTCCTTCTCCTGATTTTTTTTTCTTCTCGGTTCTCGGTTTTTGGTCTTTCGCTAGTCTGGGTACTCACCGCGCACTCTCGGCACAATTTTCTCGGCCTCAGTCTCTCGGAACAGTTTTCTGCAGCTTGTGTTGGTGTTTTCGGCAGTCTCTGTTTGATTCTCGGTGGTTTTCTCGGCACTTCTCTGGGCAACAGTGCAGTTTGTCCCTCTCAGTGGATTTCTCGGCAAGTCTCTCTTTTCGGGTTCTCTTTCTTCCCTATGGATTCAGCTCCTGTGTGTGTTAAGTTTACCGGCACCAATTATGCTACCTGGGCATTTCAGTTTGAGTTATTTCTCAAGAGCAAAGCGCTTTGGGGTCATATTGATGGCACGGATGTTGACTCATCGTCCACTTCTGAAAAATCTAAGGCTGACGGGTCTTCTCCGTCCTGGGCTGTGCTTGATGCACGTATCATGTCCTGGCTTCTTGGTTCAGTGGAGTCTCATATTGTCACTCACTTGCGGCCTCATCGCTTTGCTCAAGCCATGTGGGCTTATTTGAAGAAGGTTTATCATCAAGATAATGATGCTCGTCGTTTTCAGTTAGAACATGCAATTGCCATGTTTCAGCATAATAGTCTTTCCATCCAAGACTATTACTCGGGTTTTTTGACACTTTGGCACGAATATGCTGCCTTAGTTACCGCGGAAGTTCCTGCTGCTGCTCTTTCTGCTATTCAAACTCTTCACGCCACTACCCAGCGTGATCAGTTTCTTATGAAACTTCGCCCAGAATATGAATCTGCTCGCTCCTCTTTACTGAATCGCTCTCCGGTTCCCTCTCTTGATGTTTGTTTTGGTGAGTTACTTCGAGAAGAAGAACGTCTTAGTACTCAAGCTATTTTGGAGCAATCTCATGGCAGTTCTGGGGCTGCAACTGTGGCCTTCTCTGCCCAAGGCCGCGGACCGCCTATGCATTCTTGGACCTTGCAGTGTTTCTGCTGCAAGGAATCTGGGCATATTGCTGTTAATTGTCCTAAAAAATTCTGCTCTTATTGCCAGAAGAAGGGTCACATTATCAAAGAATGTCGTATTCGTCCCTCAAATCGTCCAGCCCAAGCATTTGAGACTTCAGTTCTTGCCACGACTACTGCTGCTCCTGCCACCCCTCCTGCACTAGATTATTGCACTCCAGCAATGGTGCAACAGATTCTGATTTCAGCCTTATCAGCAATGGGGTTTCAAGGTAAACATTCCCCTAAACTCTGGTATGTGGGCTCGGCAGCTTCTAATCACATGACTCCTACTCACACCGCTTTTCGTCATGTTCGGCCCTATGCTGGTACTTCTGTTATTCAGACTGCCAATGGCAGTTCTCTGCCAATAGCTGCTGTCGGAGATGCCTCTTCTACGTTCACTGATGTGTTTCTTGCTCCTCAGCTTTCCACAAATCTTATTTCGGTTAGCCAATTAGTTGAAAACAATTGTGATGTTAAATTTTCTGGTGATGGTTGTGTTGTGCAAGACCAGGTAACGGGGGAGCAGATCGTGAAGGGACCTAAAGTGGGGCGCTTGTTTCCACTATTTTTACCTATTCCAATTTCTTCTATTAAGTCTTTTGCTTGTAATAAAGTTTCCGTTCTTAGTATGGTGTGGCATCGTCGTTTGGGCCATCCCAATACTCAGATTTTATCTCATGTATAGAACTCTGGTTTACTTGGTAATAAAAACAGTTCTTCTTTCTCTCTTGAGTGTGCTTCTTGCAAACTTGGTAAAAGTAAAATTCTTCCCTTTCCTTTGCATGCTAGTTGGGCATCTCACTGCTTTGACCTTATCCATAGTGATGTTTGGGGTCCTTTCCCAGTGAGTTCACATGAAAAATTTAAATACTATGTGACTTTCATTGATGATCATAGCAGATTTACTTGGGTCTACTTTCTTCGCTCTAAATCTGAGGTCTTTCGTATTTTCACTGAGTTTTTTTGCGTATGTTACCAATCAATTTTCTTCTTCTATTAAGACATTACGCACCGATTCCGGTGATGAATATTTGTCTACTGAGTTTCAAGCTTTCTTGGCGTCTAAGGGTATTCTTCATCAACGTTCATGTCCCTCTACTCCTCAACAAAATGGAGTAGCTGAACGCAAAAATCGTCATCTCCTTGATGTGGTACGTACTCTCTTGTTAGAATCTTCTGTTCCGTCCATGTTTTGGGTAGAGACTATGAAAACTGCTACTCACTTGATTAACCGTTTACCTTCTCAAGTCCTACATATGGAGTCTCCCTATTTCTGCTTATTTGCTAAGCAACCTAGTTATGATAACCTTCGTACTTTTAGTTGTGTATGCTTTGTTGATTTACCTCCTCATGAGCGACATAAATTATTTGCTCAATTTGTCCATTGTGCTTTCTTGGGATATAATGTGTGTCAAAAGGGATTTGTTTGCTATGATCCTATTTTACATCGTACTCGCATTTTTAGGAATGTTATTTTCTTTGAAAACCAACATTTCTTTCCTGTGTCCTCTCTGCCATCATCTTCTACTATGGTTCTTCCCTCCTTTGAGGAAGGGCTCTCAGATCTTCCTCCCGTCAGTTCCCGATTTAAACCAGGTATTGTGTATACAAGACGCTCCCTCCCACAGTCTCTTCCGGTAGCTCACCTGGTATCTGATCCTATCGCTCTCCAGATTCAGTCCGTGGCAGCACCTCCTGTGCCTTTGGTTCGTCGCTCTTCTCGAGTGTTGGTCCCTCCGGATAGGTATGGTTTTTCTCCTTCCAGTGCTGAAAATTCTATTTCAGCTCTTACTGCTACATTGGCCAATTTTGATATTCCCAACTGTTACTCACATGCTGCCAAGCATGATTGTTGGCGACAAGCTATGCAAGAAGAAATTGCCGCTCTAGAGGCCAATCACACCTGGGACATTGAGCCCTGTCGTCCTACTGTTGTGCCTCTGGGATGCAAATGGGTTTACTCAGTCAAAGTTCGATCTGATGGAAGTTTGGACCGTTACAAGGCTCAGCTTTTTGCTCTTGGAAATAATCAGGAGTATGGTGTCAATTATGAAGAGACTTTTGCTCCAGTGGCTAAAATGACAACTGTTCGTACGATTCTCGCCCTTGCTGCTTCCAATGATTGGCCCCTACATCAGACGGATGTTAAGAATGCTTTTCTCCATGGGGATCTGAAAGAGTGTATTTACATGAAGCCACCTCCAGGCTTGTTTTCATCTCCGACTTCACATGTGTGTAAGCTTCGTCGCTCCCTTTATGGTCTCAAACAGGCTCCGAGGGCCTGGTTTGATAAATTTCGCACCACTTTATTACAATTTTCATTCAAGCAGAGCAAGTATGACACCTCTTTGTTTCTTCGGAAATCTGACATGGGTATTGTTCTTCTATTGGTTTATGTTGATGATATTGTGATCAATGGTTCCGATTCGATTTTACTTGACCAGCTCAAAACTCATCTCTCGGGGTCCTTTCATATGAAAGATCTTGGGTCTCTCACATATTTTCTTGGTCTTGAGGTGCATCGTGGTCCCTCCGGCATTTCTCTCAATCAACATAAGTATGCTAGTGACTTGGTGGCTACAGCTGGTCTTCAAGAGGCTCCTTCCGTTGATACTCCCATGGAATTAAATGTCAAGCTTCGCAAAGAGGAGGGCGACTTACTTGCTGATCCCAGCTTATACCGGAAGTTGGTGGGGAGCCTCGTTTATCTCACCATTACTAGACCGGACATTTCTTTTGCTGTCCAGCAAGTCAGCCAGTTCCTTCAGACTCCTCGTCATCTACATTTGACTGCTATCTGAAGAATTATACACTATGTTCGCGGTACTTCTACCCGTGGCTTATTCTTTCCTGCCAGCAATTCTACTCGTCTTGCCGCTTATAGTGATGCGGATTGGGCTGGTTGTGCGGATACTCGTCGCTCCATCACTGGTTGGTGTGTGTTCTTAGGTGATGCCTTGATCTCCTGGAAAAGTAAGAAGCAAGACAGAGTCTCTAAGTCACCTACGGAATCTGAGTACCGCGCTATGTCTCTTGCTTGTTCAGAAATTATTTGGCTTCGTGGTTTGCTTGCTGAGTTAGATGCTTTTGAGACCGACCCTACACCGCTACATGCCGATAATACTAGTGCTATTCAGATCACAGCCAATCCTGTCTATCATGAGCGCACCAAGCATATTGAAGTGGACTGTCACTCTATCCGGGAAGCCTTTGAAGCTAGGATTATCACTCTTCCACATATTTCCACTGATCTACAAATTGCGGATATTTTCACCAAGGTTCTCACTCGTCATCGACATTGCTTCCTAAGTAGCAAATTGATGCTTGTTGATCACCCTGCATCTATTTGAGGGGGGCTGTCAATGGACAGCTGTGCTGTCCATAATTGTTCATTGTTTCCTTACTTTTGAGCCCCCGATTCTTTCCTTATTTCTCCATCTCTTATTTTGTATAGTTGGCATATATATATTTGACCGAATATAGTTTATATGTATAGGGCTAGAATCATGCGGGACTTTATTTTCTTTCCATGTATAGCATTCGTGTAAAGCCTTTATAATAGACAGAACTCAAGGCTAAAGGGAGCCATTCACATAATATTTTGTCATTATATAGAAGATGGCTAGGTCATAAGACAACCATTATGTCTGGCCGTCATTACATCATGCAGGAAAATTAACTAGGAAGAGAATAAACTAGTGGAAATACATTCCTTATTAGTTACAACATATAAGGAAATAATATATGGAGATTCTACTAATTATTCACTGCTGTCTTGGGGATTTGGTACTGCCATGTGTACTGTCACGTAAGCCCTAAAATTCTGAACGTATCAACTAGCTTGTGCAAAATTTCTGGATATAGCCTTATGAATTGATTTGCAAAACCTGTCTCTATTTATAACAATTGATACTTCTATATCATAAGCCGTGAGAAAAGAATACTTCCATTTGATAAAAAAGTGCCCTTGCAACAAGCTCTGACGTTTCCACGACTTTAAATAAATTACCCAGTTTAAAAGTCCTGAACTTTTTAAAACGATAGTAGATGGGTAAATTAAGTTTTCTTTTGGCCTTGAGCCTTGAAATACCTAAAACTGCCCCTTTGAGATGTCTCTTGATATCAGCTTTGGCCATTTAAACATCACATTCTATTTGGTCGAATTTTATTCAGCAATAGATCTCTGTTAAGTATATTTTGACATGAATATTTGAAACATGGAATTATATTATCTTTTTGTTTTCATTTGAACGATTTAGAAGACTAATCTTACCCGAGGCCTAATGCTATAAGCTTATCCGTGCCTGACTAGTTGCCTTCACAACAGAAGTTACTCTAAAATTTGTCGAACTTATATAATTCTAGTTATATAGGTTTATTTCCTACTGTTATTTGTCTATTATGAGTTTGTTATTTGTCTATTATGAGTTTGCTATAAAAGAAAATTTTAAGTAGTTTCCCCAATACACACATGTTCACCCTTGCACAAGCATGCACGTATATACACATTATATACTGGGTAAACACTACCCTAATGTGCTAGAACCTTAGACTTGTCATCAGGATCATAACATGGTTGCCTTTTTTATGATATTGTAACTTCTTCCAGAGAAGGAAAATAAAATAAAAGTATCATGCAACTTGCTTGTGTTCTAATATTGTGCAGCGTTTGTCTCTGCTATATTTGTAATTAATACATTATAAATTTATTTTCAGTGTGCGCTATATTCTCAATAAATACAGCATAAATTTATATTGAGTCACTACTTTGCTGGTATAAGGGCAGACTGTTTCTGGTTGTGCAGGTTGCTCGGGTGCAGATTGACCAAGCAAGCAATATTAGGAAGAGGCTAACATCGTTCACTGTTCCTGGCCCCCCTACCACCACCCTGAACCCAACAACAGAGGCAACAAGGGCCGTAGAACAGAATCTGCTTTCAGTTCAACCAACCAGTATCCTGCCTCAGCCTTCTTTTACGCAACCTGTGGTTTCTTTTGCACCCCTGAGAACTACTGAAGAAGAGAGCAAGAAAGCAGCAGCTGCTGCTGTTGCTGCTAAGCTTGCAGCCTCTACATCCTCTGCACAGATGCTTACCTCTGTTCTTTCATCCCTTGTTGCAGAAGAAGCTGCCTCCATGAATGGTAGTATAAATTCAACTGGATTTAGTTCAGGGCTATCCATGTTCTCCCCAGATAAACGGCCCAAACTCGAGAAACCAATGCCTGTTTCTGATGTTACTAGCTCTGATGTCAGCAGCACAACCTATTTTACCCCTCTACAACAGCAATCAATGACCAACGTGCCCTCTGCACCATCTGCTAGCGTGCAACCCATGTCTCAAGCCAACCAGATGCCAGGTCCCTTTGCTGCTCTACCACCACCACCACCTCCGCCACCACCTTTATCCCCTGCAACTCAACCAGCGAATCAATTTGTCCAATCTGCCGGTCTGGTTGTGATGCCTTATGGGTATGGAGCAAACAATCTACCACCTCCACCTCCTCTTCCTCCACATGTTGCAATGAGTTTATCAAGGCCTGCCCCCCAGCAACCAGGACAGCCTCCGCCTCAGCAACAGCAACAGCCAGCCACTGGAGGATTCTACCGGCCACCGGGTATCGGGTTCTATGGGCAAAGCCATCAGCCAACACCACCCACAGTACCTCGGCAGTGAGTTTCTGTTGAAAGATTGGGCCAAAGATATTTTCTTGGGCTCGTGAGTAGCTGGATTGTGGGCAAAGGCATCATTGCCAAAACCTTGGCTGTGAGTTCCTCTTGGAATCATGGAGGCTGGATTGTGTCTTTGAAGAGGCATTGTGTTATTATGTAAATTGTTAGAAATTTAGTGATGTCTTCTAGACTTAATCTGAAGTCCTGCACACATCTCTCCTTTACATTTCACACCTTCCCAACCCAATTAGTGGCCAGGGTGTTTTGATGCCTCCACACCTGCAAAGTAGTTACTTGGTAGTTGATACTGATACTTCAGTTGCAGATGTTCTCGAAAGTACCGACTGCATTGGCATTGAGGCTACGAGCAACAAAGAACCTCCTCCATCGCTGGAGTATCACTAATGTTCGTTTTCCCCAATTGTATGAGCCTTGTATATGGGGTGTGGGGCCTCCACGAAGCTGCTACTAAATTGACTAAACACTCCTAGCAACCATTTCAGTCATCAGATTTCTTGGATGCAGCCCCTGGGAAATGATCTTCTCAACTTCACTATGCATATGAGATGGTGCTTTCTCAGTTGGACTGCTCTAAAGGAAGTGACTTGATTAAAATGGTAGCTACTGTAATTATAATGCTCAAGTTTGTATCGGAAAGGAAAAAGAATTCTGAGCAGAAAAGATTTGCATTCAACTTGACAATATAGGCCCCAAGAATAGTGTAAACGGCCAGGATTAGCAATATAGCCACAGGTGTTTTCACTAAAACTTAAACGTAAACCTTGAATATTTGAGATGTCCATACCTATTGTGAAAGTGTTGTGGTAAATTTGAATTGCAAGGTTTGGTAACTCCACGAGTACAAAATGGTGGTGTGCAACGGTGGAGTCAGGGGTGGGCAAGACGGGGCAACTTACCTTCTTGGTCTGCTTAAAAATTTGGGGTTAAACGCTCCACAGGTCCTTGTGGTTTGAACTGAAATTAAATAGTTGATACGATTTTATAGTGTCACGAATAATACCTATCTTTAATGAAAATATCCAGTTGATGCTTATGTCTGTATTCTATTTATTTTTTTAACAGTAGTCTATGTCACCTCGCTTAAAATGTTGATACCTGTCTCGAATCCTACGTGGCAGTGTAATACTCATGCTTTTACATATTGGGGATGGCTGGTGACCCCTCATTTTGTGGGGATTTTGTGGGATGGCTTCACCCACCCCCTATGGCCAGTCAAGGGGTCTCTGAACCACCACCAAGGCCAAAATGGGGGTGGTCGAAATCAGTTCCAAATGCCTTGGGCCACCCCCTCTTGGCCTGGTGTTGGTTTAGAGACCCCTTGACTGGCCAACCCTTTAAATAAAAAAAAAAAAAAAAAAATCGTTTGGCCTTTTGGTGGTGGTTCGAGCCACGAACCCACCCCAGATCGGCCGGTTTGGGGTAGTCGAACCCACTCCATGGCCCTTGTGGGTGGTTTGGCCACCTCCATGGAGCCAACCTTAAAAAAATAATAATAATAATAATAATTCAAAAAAAAAAATTGCTTTCGCCAAGAGCTACCCCCAGACTTATCGGTCTATGGTAGCTGAACCCACCCCAAGGAAAACTTTGGGATTGGTTTCGGTCACCCTCAATATTTTCCTCTTTATTTTTTTTTAATAAAAAATGTAATTTTTTAATAATTTTTTCGTTTACGTGGCAGTAAAAGCATGTGTATTACTTGTGATACACTGATACGCAGGATTCGAGATAGGTGTAAGAATTTTAAGAATTATCGTTAAAAAAAATGGACAGAATCCAAACGGAAGTATCCACTCGGTTTTTTTCATTAAAAACAAGTACCATTCTGGACACTTTTTGACACCGAAACGACTATTTGACAGCAGTGGCAAATGGCTTATGGGGGGAAAAAGAACTGTCGACAATTGCTATGGTCTTCCTGGTCTCACTACAGATCCTCAGATCTTTTGCAATAAAGCAACCATAGATGACAGTGAGCTGTGGCATCGGAGGTTAGGGCATCTAAATTTCTCCGATATGTTAAAAATTGCAGGCAAAGAAATTGTTAAAGATCTGCCCAAAATGGAGAAGACTGGGAAAGGAATCTGTGGTTCTTGCCAACTGGGGAAACAAACTCGAGCAGCCCATAAGAAGACCTCAGGTATTCAAACTTCCAGAAATTTAGAATTGCTGCACATGGATCTCATGGGTCCCACTAGAACTGCTAGTCTAGGTGGGAAAAGATATATTTTGGTTATTGTGGATGATTTCTCTCGATATTCTTGGGCTATTCCTCTTCGGGAAAAATCTGATGCTTTTGATGCAGCTCAGTATTTATTCAAGAAGATTCAGGTTGAGCAAAACTGCCAGATTATGAGAATCCGCAGTGATCATGGAAGAGAGTTCGAAAATTCCAAATTCGAAGAATTCTGTCTCTCATACGGAATCAAGCAGGAATTTTCTTCTCCTATCACTCCTCAGCAAAATGGAGTTAATGAAAGAAAGAACAGGGTTATTCAAGAGATGGCTCGTGTGATGATCCACTCAAGGAATCTTGCTCAAAACTTCTGGGGAGAAGCAGTAAACACTGCATGCCACATTATCAACAGAGTCTACCTGAGGCCTGAAACAAACAAGACTCCCTATGAAATTTGGCGAGGTAAGAAACCCACGGTAAAGTACTTCAAAACTTTTGGAAGTAAATGCTATATCCTTCGTGACAGGGAGAATCTTGGGAAGTTTGATTCCAAGAGTGACGAAGGTATATTCCTGGGATACTCCACAAACAGTTGTGCCTACAGGGTCTTCAATAAAAGGACAGAGACTGTGATGGAATCCATAAACGTGGTTGTTGATGATGAAGAAGATGAGAGACCAAGTAGCAGTGAAGAAAATCAGCTCAACTCAGTTGATTCAGCTCCAACTTATATTATTAAGTCTTCTCCGAACATGTCTCCAGAGGAATCTCCCTCTCCCACGGCTTCGGATACCACTCCCACTACTTCCGAAGATGAGGATATTTCTGCTAATCAGCCTAAGCAAGCATGGGTGAAGCACAATCATCCTCCTCAGTATCTCCTCGGAACCATAGATGAAAGGCGTAGGCTAAGAAGCAGAGTCATTCAGCCTAACAGTGAAGTAGCCAATCAGGTTTCCTACAGCTGTTACCTTGCTCAGTCGGAACCCAAGAAAGTTGATGAAGCTTTACAGGATGAAGGATGGGTGTCTGCCATGCATGATGAGCTCCATTAATTCACTAGAAATGATGTTTGGACCTTGGTTCCCCGTCCTGCTGAACATAATATCATTGGTACTAAGTGGATTTTCAAGAATAAAACAATGAGCATGGCACTGTGGTTAGGAATAAAGCTCGCCTTGTTGCTCAAGGATACACTCAGATAGAGGGAGTAGACTTTCATGAAACCTTTGCTCCAGTTGCCAGGTTAGAATCCATTAGAGTTCTTCTCTCCATTGCTTGTCATCTTGGGTTCAAGCTATACCAGATGGATGTAAAGAGTGCCTTTCTGAACGGTGTTCTTCAAGAAGAAGTTTATGTAGAACAGCCGAAGGGTTTACAAGATCCTCATCATCCCCATCATGTGTACAAACTGAAGAAGGCATTATATGGGCTTAAGCAGGCTCCTCGAGCATGGTATGAGTGTCTCACCACTTATCTCCTGGCTAAGGGGTTTACAAGGGGACAAGCTGATCGAACCTTGTTCATCAGGCAACAAGGTACTCACAAACTCATTGCTCAAATTTATGTTGATGACATCATTTTTGGAGCTACATTAGACTCTCTTGCCCATGAGTTCTCTGAAGAGATGAAGCAGGAATTTGAGATGAGCATGATTGGTGAGCTGAACTACTTCCTTGGCCTTCAAGTCAAGCAAACTGCTGAAGGCATTTTCATCTCTCAGTCCAAGTATGCTAAGGATCTGGTCAAACGATTTGGGTTGGATGGAAAGTGTTAGTAGTTTGGCCTCATTCTGTGTTTAGACAAAATCACTTAAGTGTAAAGATGTTGTAAACAGGGATTCCACTATTCAGAGTCTGCAAGTTAGAAGAATTCAAGTTCCCTGTCAGCCGTCCGGACGATCGAGCCATCCCGTCCGGACGGCCATCTGTCCACTGTTCCATCCGTCCAGACGACGTGTTCTACCGTCCGGATCGCCAAGACAGATCAGCATCATCCGTCCGGACGATGTGATCATTCCGTCCGGATGCTATACTGTATCGAGAAGGTTCTATCCAGCTTGCATCCGTTGGGACGTTTCAGCAGCACGTCCAGACGCCTCTCAGTACTCGATCAGTTTCAGATTTCTTTCCAAGTTCCAAGAAAGGGAAGATCAATCAACCGTCCGGACGATGTGGTATCCCGTCCGGACGCGCGTCTCCTTAAGGCAAGAATCGCAATTCAAATATCACCATCCGGACGTCTGACAACTGTGGTCCGGACCCGCATTCATCAAAGAAGGAAATTGCCAATTCTACTTCAACCGTCCGAACGACTACTCCTCATGGTCCAGACACGCGCATTGCAGATATGGAAATTGCGTGTTGAAGAATTGCCGTCTGGACGTTCATCCCCCATGGTCCGAACGCTCGAAAGCCTTATAAGGAAATTACTTGCAGCGGACGTGCGACCGTCCGGACGATGTGCCATCCCGTCTGGACGAAGCTCTTAAACAGGAAAGATTTCCCCGCGAAATTTTTGGAAAATCTTGTCGCACAGTTGTCCGTCCGGACGGCCCATGTCCACCGTCCGGACGGCGCCCAGGTATATTTTGCTTGATGCTCATTTGAGCCCCCAGCCTATAAATAGAGGCCCCTAGGCATTGAGAATTGCAAGGTGTGAATTCCATTAGAGCTCAGAGAAGTCATCAATCCCTCTGAAGCCATTTTACAAGTGTGCTGTGCTATAAACCGAAGTCTATCTTAGAGGTCAACTCTAAGATAAGGATTCCATTGAAGACCCTTTCAGGTAGGAGAACCTGGTTGGGAAGCGTTCGTGTTGGGTTACACGTCAGAGATCAAGGTACGACCACTGCATCTGTACATGTGAGTGTTACTATCTTGTATCTAGCTTTGTCTTCTGAATAGTGGAATTCCTGGGTTTGGCTGCCCCGTAGTGATTTTTCTCTTGATTGAGTTTCCACTTCGTCAACAAAAATCTGTGTGTCATTTATTTTCCGTTGTGCTTTAATTTTTGTTGACACTTATGCACGCACTTTATTTTTAGAAGTCAATTTCATTTTTCAATTGATATCAGAGCTTGGTACACTCTGAGAAGATTAATTTCTTGAGTGTTATTATATTTGACTTCTATATTTAGATATGTCTCAAACTCTTAATTCTGTTCCTACCTTTGATGGTATGAACTACAGCTATTGGAAAGCTCGGATGCGATTCTTTTTAAAATCTATTGACTGTTGGAGTATTGTTGAAATTGGTTGGACTAAACTAGAGGATACAACTCTCGAGACAGTCCCTTTGAAAAATGCCCGACTTTCCAATTATAAAGCCCTCCATGCTCTGTGCCAAGCACTTTCTCCTTCTGAATTCGCCAAAATTTCAAACTGCGAATAAGCCAAACAAGCATGGCAAATCTTGGAAACAACATATGAAGGCACGAAACTTGTTAAATCTGCCAAACTTCAAATGTCGATTTCTAGATTTAAAGAAATTAAGATGTTGGAAGAAGAGATCTTTGGAGAGTTTTATTCCAAGATGAGTGACCTGAGGAACTCCATGGTGAGTCTTGGGAAACCTATCTCGGATGTAAAACTCATCCAAAAAATTCTCAGATCTTTGCCCGAGCGTTTCAAGATCAAGGTAACGACAATCGAGGAAAGCAAGGATCTTGAAGAGATGAAGATTGAAGAGCTAGTGGGATCTCTTCAAACATATGAGCTGTCTCTGCCCCCGGTCAAGAAGTTGAAGACCATTGCCCTAAAGGCTTCCAAGAAGAAGGTAGAAGCCTCCTCTGAAGATGACTTTGAGGATGAAGACAAAGCTGTGGCTATGTTAGCCAAAAATTTCAGAAGACTGATGAAAGATGATAGGTTCAAGAAGAAGTTTTCTGATAAAATAAAGAAACCTCTTAGAGAAGCTGAACCAGAGGAAGCGGAGAAGAAAGATCCCCGAGGACCCCGATGTTTTGAATGCTCAGGCTTTGGGCATATCCGGGCGGATTGTGGGAATCTTAAAAAGGGCAAGGTGAAGGCATACAATGTGACTCTCAGTGATGAGTCAGAAGAAGAAGCTCCAGAGTCTGAAATTTTTTTGGCCTTTGTCCCCCCACATGTTGAAGAAGAAGAAGAATCGTATTACTCTGAGCATAGTGATAATGAGGAAGAGCTCAAGGAGGCCTACAAAACACTCTACATAGAGTATGAGAAGCTGAGGGAAGACCGAAAGCAGCATTTGAATGATCTGAACAGTTTGTAGACCGAGAAGAGTTTGTTGCTGCTCAAAGTACAAGAGCTGGAGGAAAAGCTGCTAGAGACGCAGCTCCAGCTAGAGAGAGTCACTGATGAGAAACTGACTCGTATCATGTCCATCCAGAAGAGCCCAAATGACAAGACTGGTCTCGGGTATGTAGCTCCCTCTTCTGATGTTCCTTCTCCTCAAGGATTGTATTTGTGAAGCCTACAGTCCCAGAGCTTCCTCCCGCTGTTGAAGATAAACAGAAGGAAAAGGTCAATGATGATGTTCCAGGCACTTAGCAGCCTCATTCCATTAGAAGACCTCCTATTTGCCATCACTGCGGTCTCAGTGGGCATGTTCGGCCTCAATGCTCCCTCTTGAAAGCTCAAAAGGCCAAAGCCAAGAAAGAAGCTCCCAGACAAGCTCATTATGGTGCTAGACCTGCGGCTCAGCATCAGACTCCTTGGCATCAGGCGTCCTATCAAGTGCCATGGGGACAAGCATCAAGGCATCAGTATCAAGCCCCTTGGTCTCATGCTCCCCAACATTAGCGGCCTCAGCAGCGGTTTGTACCAGCCAATCACAATGGCGTCTACAAGAGCAAACCCAAGCAAGTGAGAAGGCCTTAGAAGATGCAAGAAGAACAATACTCCAGTGAGCCTCCTATCTGGATGTAGAATATGATGGAGTGGATGATGCAGTCTTGCCAGCAACCACCCACTGGAAGGCAGACTTGGATTTAGAAGGACAGTTACCCCTTGAGGGGGAACCGACGCACCTAGCAGGTTCAGGTGTTTATGCCTAGGATTTGGTTCCTAATCCTATGGCACTAGGTTAGGTTGCTTATTTTACTTGATATATCTTTATATGCAATCTAGGAACCAGGTATGTTTGCCCCCTATGTCTCTTGAGAGAATTATGCAGGTATTTATTGGGGAAGACAGAAAAAGCAGGTCGAGCGACTATTTTTCTATGTTGGCATCATCAAGCGTTCACAGGTTTGATGTTGCCTTTGCATATGATGTCATTTCCATATTGCATGTTTTGTTTGTTTTAAATAAATAATAATAAAAAAATTTGGGGAGAATTTGCAGGATTTTTTTTCCTTGGCTGTTTAGATATTGTATGTATCTTTACCTGATATCTCAATTCTATGAGCATTAATTTACTTTGCTTAGACATATTTGAGAGTTTATGACTATTTTGGCCAAGTTATTTTTCCTGGTTGTGCAAAAGTAGGATAGCTCCTTTCCTCATGCGATGAAAAAGTGCACTATCCGAGACTCTCTAAAGGTACATCTTTCCTTGTCTTACTATTTGCTTCTAAAATTTCTGAATAAGAGAAGAGGTTTGTGATAAGATGGTCAAATTGACCACAGGCTAGTTGAACCTAGGATCTAAAAACTCTTGCATTTCCTCTAGCTTGCAGCACCATAAGAATTGAGCAGTTATTCGTATAAATTTTGTGCTTTAAAATTGTCTATTCACTGCTTCTGTACTGAATTTGCAATATGCCTTGCCCTCTATGAGCAAGTAAAAATTTATCTTGTCCTTCATGGTACAAGTAAAACAATTCGGTGCTGTATCTCAGGGGGAGTGTATCAGATGAGGATGGCTAGGCCCTAGTAAAAGTAAGGTTTGACTTTTGGCTAATCTGTCACGGATTCTCTCTCTTCTTTAGGAAATCCAGTTGCTCTTGTCATGATTTTTTCAAACCTTGTGGGTTCAGTCTTCACACACACACACACGCATTGCATGAGTTGAGTTGCCTATTTGAATTTTCTATAATTAGGAAAATTATTTGTGCTAATTGAAATCTCAACTCTCATTTATATCTCTATTTAGTTTTTGAGATGCTCTCTGATTGTGCTATCAGTTGATTATACATGCGTGTTCTGACACTAACTTGAGGAAATTTGATCTCTGTAAATTTTTCTCAGTTTTTCTGGTGTTTCAGTGTGGAGCGTCCGGACAGTCTCCATTGACGTCTGGACGGATTAGTGGTCTGGATAGTACTCTCTTGGAGTCCGGACGGGTATGGAGCCAAATCGTCCGGACAGGACCTGATTGAGTCCAGACGCATGCGGCAACCACTGGGCGGACGGTGAGTAAAATCGTCCGGACGTGCGCAACCTGTCCGCATGTTCCCAATGCAGTGCGCGTCCGGACGGGGACCCCACAGTGGCTATAAATTCCCCTGCTCACTGCATTCTCTCTATATACCCCACACAATCTCACTTTTGGCTGTTTGTGAGTGTTCCTTCTTATGAGTTTTTGGCATTTTTGCATTTTCCTCTCATTTTCCAGGTATTTTTCTCATTTTTTTTTTCTCTTCAGTTTGTTTTAAACTGTTAGAATGTTATTTCTTTTGGAATATGAGATGCATATATCTGCCATATTGAAATTCCTTGGACTTAGTTGTGATTTTATTCTGTATTTATTTTTTACACAAGTCCTTTTACTGCTGTTATTCTGCCAAATTTTTGTTATCCTAACAAGAATATTTTTTGAATATTTGTTTTGGCAAAATTCTTGTTGGATCTTTTGCAGAATCATGTCTGCCGGCAGTCCACCCCGCAAGGTCCGTCAGAGGCTTGTTGAAGATAGGGCTGCAATTCAGGCCAAGATAATGGACCACACTGTCATTGCTGAGCGGAACGTCCTTCGGGCTGACATCATGGTGCCACTGCTGGACAACATTCTTGCCATTATCCAGACATACAATTGGGGATATCTCCACAGCTGTGCTTGTGTGGTGTACACCAGACTGGTCAAGCTGTTCTACGCCAACATGGAAGTGGTGCAGAACGATGATCACGGAGTGGTGCTTCAGTCCTCTGTTGCAGGCCATCTCATCATTGTTGATCCTCAGGTCATCAGTCACATCATCCAAGTCCCAGTGCTCGAGATTTCGGCCAGCCCATACAATGAGGTGGTGCTTCCTCCATCCCTGGATGATCTCAAGGAATTCTTCCATGCCATTCCCCAAGGCGAGTAGTGCTCTACTGCCATCAGGATTGGTGCCCTGTCTTCCTCCCACCGCATGCTGGCCAAGATCATTCAGCAGAACATCTGGCCTGTTGTTCGGCGCAGTGATTTGATCCTGAAACGGGCCCAGTTTGTCTATGCAGTCCACCTTCGCTTGCCTTTCTGCCTGTGCAAGCATATTTTGGGTGTTATGTTAGAGGCCCGTGATGAGGGAAATGCTGGTCTTCCGTTTGGCTGCCTGCTCACTCAGATTATTCTTCAGTCGGGAGTGAATGTCAATCGCGAACCGAAGATGAAAATCCAGCAGCCAATCAGCAAGCAGACATTGATGAAGTCCAATGCGCAGCTATGGAGAGATGACTCCGATGATGAGGTGCCCCCATCTGCTACTATGCCAGTCGGCTTTTCGGATATGGTTTCATCCTCACAGACTGTTCCGCCATCCGAGCCGAAGGTCAACTATGCTCAAATTATGGAGGCTCTTGCTACTCTTCAGGGGGGGATGAGCAATATACAGGTGTCTATGTCCACCATGCAGCAGTCCATCACTTCCATACAGCTAGAAGTGCACTCCATCAACAAGCGCGTGGAGCAGAACCAGCTGGACCTCAAGGAGTGCATGAAGTATCATCATCCCAGCAGTAGTGATGATGAGGCTGATGCAGACGGGACTTTACCTTTGCCTGAGGATGTTTGATTCCCTTTTGTTTTTTTGTTGTCTTTTGTTATTTTGGAACATTTTATTACTTTTCTGTTGTTATAACACTTGGATTTATATTACTCTGTTTCCCGGGTCCTTCTGAGATCGTCAGGGGGAGTAATTTTTATTTCAGTTGGTTATTTTATTACTCTGTTTTACCCTTTGTCCCTTTGTGACAAAAAGGGGGAGTAATTTTTATTTTGGACTGGGAATGTATTTCCAAACCGGTCAAGTCATTTTTGTCCCAGAATGGCCAAAGGGGGAGTTTGTTAGTATTTTGGCCTCATTCTGTGTTTGGACAAAATCACTTAAGTGTAAAGATGCTGAAAATAGGGATTCCACCATTCAGAGTCTGCAAGTTAGAAGAATTCAAGTTCCTTGTCAGCCGTCCGGACGATCTAGCCATCCCGTCCGGACGCCCATCTGTCCACTGTTCCATTCGTCCGGACGCTATACTATATCGAGAAGGTTCTATCCAGCTTGCATCCGTCCGGACGTTTCAGCAGCACGTCCGGACGCCTCTCAGTACTCGATCAGTTTCAGATTTCTTTCCAAGTTCCAAGAAAGGGAAGATCAATCAACCGTCCGGACGATGTGGTATCCCGTCCGGACACGCGTCTCCTTAACGTAAGAATCGTAATTCAAATATCACCGTCCGGACGTCTAACAGCTGTGGTCTGGACGCGCGTTCATCAAAGAAGGAAATTGCCGATTCTACTTCAATCGTCCGAACGATTGCTCCTCATGATCCGGACACGCGCATTGCAGATATGGAAATTGCGCGTTGAAGAATTGCCGTCCGGACGTTCATCCCCCATGGTTCGGACTCTCGAAAGCCTTAGAAGGAAATTACTTGCAGCGGACGTGCGACCTTCCAGACGATGTGCCATCCCGTCCGGATGAAGCTCTTAAACAGGAAAGATTTCCCCGTGAAATTTTTGAAAAATCTTGTCGCACAGTTGTCCGTCCGGACAGCCCATGTCCACCGTCTGGACGGCGCCCAGGTATATTTTTCCTGACGCTCATTTGAGCCCCCAGCCTATAAATAGAGGCCCCTAGGCATTGAGAACTGCAAGAATTCAGTGTGAATTCCATTAGAGCTCAGAGAAGTCATCAATCCCTCTGAAGCCGTTTTACAAGTGTACTGTGCTATAAACCGAAGTCTTTCTTAGAGGTCAGCTCTAAGATAAAGGATTCCATTGAAGACCTCTTCAGGTAGGAGAACCTGGTTGGGAAGCGTTCGTGTTTGGTTACACGTCAGAGATCAAGGTACGACCACTGCATCGGTACATGTGAGTGTTACTATCTTGTATCTAGCTTTGTCTTCTGAATAGTGGAATTCCTGGGTTTGGTTGCCCCGGAGTGGTTTTTCTCTTGATTGAGTTTCCACTTCTTCAACAAAAATCTGTATCATTTATTTTCCGCTGTGCTTTAATTTTTGTTGACACTTATGCACACACTTTATTTTTAGAAGTCAATTTCATTTTTCAGAAAGAGTCGTGCCCGCACTACCATGAGCACCAGTGTCAAGATTAACGGTGATCTTGCAGGAAAATCTGTTGATCCATCTCTTTACAGAAGTATGATAGGGAGTCTCTTGTTTCTTACAGCCAGCCGACCAGGCATTGCTTTCAGTGTGGGAGTTTGTGCTCGCTTTCAAGCAAATCCGAAGGAGTCCCATCTCATTGCAGTCAAGTGTATCGTCAGGTATGTCAATGATATCCTTCTCTATGGCATTTGGTATTTTAGAGAAATAAATCTTCTTGTTGCAGGATACTCTGATGCAGACTGGGCTGGAAATGATGATGATAAAAAGAGCACTTCGAGAGGATGTTTCTATGTGGGGAACAATCTTGTAGCATGGATGAGTAAGAAACAAGCCTCTATATCTCTCTCCACTGCTGAGGCTGAGTATATTGCTGTGGGTAGCTATTGCACCCAATTACTGTGGATGAAGACACTGCTAGGCGACTACGGATTCTCTCAGGATACTATGATTATCAACTGTGATAATACTAGTGCTATCAATATTTCCAAGAATCCTGTTCAGCACTCTTAGACCAAGAACATCGACATCAGACATCACTTCTTACGTGATCTTGTGGAATCCGAGGTAGTCTCCCTCTTGTTCATCCCCACTGAAAACCAATTGGCTGACATTCTTACCAAGCCCCTAGATGGTAGCAGGTTTGAGTCCCTTCGGAAAGCCATTGGTGTTTGTGCCATGTCATAGACATGATGTTCCATGCTAGGATGAAATTTTCGTCCTCTGATAGCATGATGTTGTAAAAATAAAAAAAATAAAAAAAAAAATATATTTTTTTTTGGAGGTTGTAGCAGGTTGGTCCCTTCTAAGGTATGTCGGCTCTCTCATGTATTTTACTTGGATTATTAGTTCACTATGCATTGATGAACTATTCTTACATATGGTTGAGAACATAAGTCTGACATATGCAAAGGTTTCCTGCTCACTTGTTATGATTGATAGCTTATTTCCTCGTGTGATGAAAATGTGCACTATCCAAAGACTCCCCTAAAGGTACATCTTTCCTTATCTGACTTTGTGTTTCCAGAATTTTTGGATAAGAGAAGAGGTTTTTGATAAGATGACCAAATTGACCATATGCTAGTTGAACTTAGAAACTAAAAACTCTGGCATTCCCTTTAGTTTGCAGCACCATAAGAAACAAGCAGTTAATCATATGAATTTTGTGCTTTAAATTGTATATTCACTGCTTATGTGCTAAATTTGCTTTATGCCTTGCCCTCTACATGCAAGTAAAACATTTACATTGTCCTTCATGGTACAAGTAAATCATGTAGGTGCTGTATCTCAGGGGGAGTGTAACAGATGAGGGTGGCTAGGCCCTAGTAAGTTATGAGGTTTGACTTTTGGCTTATCTTCCATTTATTTTCTCTCCTGTCTAGGAAATCTGGTCGTTATTTGTCAAAATATTGAAAGTCATACCTTATGGGCAAAGTCGTCACACACCCACACATTGCATGAGCTAATAGCGCTACTCTCGTTACTCTGTTTGCAAGGGAATCTTTGCCTATCTCATCCTTGTCTATCGACTATATGTTTGAATAATTTTGACATGCTTCATGACTAATTTCTTAAGACAGGGATATATGCATGTGCTATTATACTTGTGAAGGACCTAACCATGTTGCTCCTCTTTCTACCGTTCAGCTTGATGTTTTCTTTTTCGTCCTTTCATTTTGTCTGTAAAACTGTTGGACTAATATTACCCTTTGGACCGGGAATGTATATCCAAACCGGTCAAGTGATTTTTGTCCCAGAATGGCCAAAGGGGGAGTTTGTTAGTATTATTGGCCTCATTCTGTGTTTGGACAAAATCACTTGTTTGTAAAGAAGCTGTTTTACAAGGGATTCCACTATTCAGAGTGATGTCAGAAGATTCTGCACTGCTTTCAAGACAGAAGTTTTTAGAGTCCCTATTAGCCGTTCAGACAATCGTCCCATCCCGTCTAGACGCCCATCTGTCCACTGTTCCATCTGTTCGGAGGACGTGCCTTACCGTCCAGACGCCATTCAGACCAAGCATCATCCGTCCGGACAACGTGCATTTTCCGTTCGGACCTCTACTGTATTGAGAAGTTACTGTTCCAGCCTGTATCCGTCCGGACGTCTCAGCAGCCTGTCCGGACGCCTCTCGCTGATCGATCAGATTCGGATTCTTTCTAAGTTCAATTTAAGGGAAGATTGCTTCAACCGTTCGGATGACGTAGATTCCCGTCCGGACGCGCTCATACATAAGGCAAGAATCGCAATTCAAATATCACCGTCCGGACGTCAGTCAGCCATGGTCCGGACGGGCGTGCAACTAATATAGAAATTGCAGATTCAACTTCAACCGTCCGGACGCTTGCCCCTCATGGTCCGGACGTGCGCATAGTAGATATGGAAATTGCGTGTTGAAGTTCAGCCGTTCGGACGCTCATCCCTCATGGTCTGGACGCGCGAAGCCTTATATGGAAATTACTTGCAGCGGACGTGCGACCGTCCGGACGACAATGTCTCACTATCTGGATGAGGCTTTTAAATAGGAAAGATTTTTAGCGAAATTCTCAGAAAATCCTGTCGCACTATTGTCCGTACGGACGGCCTAGGTTCACCGTACAGACGGCATCAGTACATATTTCAGTAGTCGCTCATTCTGAACCTTAGCCTATAAATAGAGGCCCCTGGGCATTGAGAACTGTAAGAATTTGGTATTGAATTCCATAAGTGCTCAGAGACGTTATTTTTCCTTTGAAGCCATTGCAAGTGTGCTGTTACTGCGCTACATCTGAAGTCTATCTTAGGGGTTGGCCCTAAGGTAAAGGATTCTATTGAAGATCTCTTCAGGTAGGAGACCTGGTTGGGAAGCGTTCGTGTTGGGTTACACGTTAGAGAGCAAGGTACGACCACTGCATCAGGTATATGTGAGTGCTACTATCTTGTATCTAGCTTTGTCTTCTGAATAGTGGATATCCTGGGTTTGGCTGCCCCGGAGTGGTTTTTCTCTTAATTGAGTTTCTACTTCGTCAACAAAAATCTCTGTGTCATTTAATTTTCGCATTATTATTTTTGTTAACACTTTGTGCACACACTTGTGGTTTAGAAGTCAATTTCCGTTTTTCAGTATGGGAAAGGAAGGATGAAACCATTCACCCCTTAAGGGGGAGTGGACTCACCTAGTTGGTAAGGTCTCTTCATGCCTAGGATTTTGGTTCCTAAATCCTAGTGCATGTCAAACATGTTTGCATTGTGCTAGTTTTTGTGTTAGCTGCATTCTGTTGGACAAAATCACTATCATGTACTATTGCTGATTTCACAAGGATGTCGTATCAATTCAAAGTCTTCAAATATTCAAAGTTTATTTCTCTGATATGGAAAAGGCCTTATTATGACAAGATCAGTGTTACAGGCGTCAAGAAGGAATTTCCGGACTCCAAGAAGACTCTGCAAAGTCTACAACTCAGTAAAAGTCAGATCCCGAGTTTATTGTCCGAACGGCCTAGTGAAATGCCTGGACACTCATCAGTCAGTAACATAAACAATGATGCTTTTAATTAGGGGTTCAGTCAGTTCTCAGAAGTCTTCTTCAGAGATATGATTCTAGAAGATTCTGCACAGATTCCAAGTCAAAGAAACCGGATCCCTTGCATCCGTTCGGACGACGTGATATTCCGTCCGGACGCTCAATTGTCCAAGCATAATCTGTCTGGACGACGAGAACTTTCGGTTTGGACCTTCCTCTGTGTCCAGAAGCTGTCAACTGCTCCAGCTTGCATCCATCAGGACGTTTCAGCAGCACGTCCGGATGCCATTTAGTGTTCGATCAGCTATGGGATTTCTTTCCAAAACACAGATATGGGAAGACAGCTGCAACCTTCCGGACGATGTGGATTCCCGTCCGGACGTGCTCATCCATAAGGCAGGTTGAGCATTCAAAATTCAGACGTCCGGACAACAGTCCTCATGGTCCGGACGCACGAGCTACACATATTGAAATTACGTGCATCAGATCAACCGTTCGGACAACATGTTCTTTGGTCTGGACACGCAAAGCCTTGATATGGAAATTGCGTGCAGCTAAGGTGCGACCGTCCGGACGACAGGGCAACACCGTTCGGAAGCGGCTCAATTTAGGAAAGAATTTCTGTGAAATTTGGAAATTCGATTGCACAGTTGTCCGTCTGGACGGTGCCTAGCCAAACGCTCATTTGAACCTGCATCCTATAAATAGAGGTCCATAGGCTTGAGAACTGCAAGAATTCGGTATTGAATTCCGTAGTGCTTAGAGAGTTATATTTTAGGATTATTGTGCTGAGTTGATCTCTCTTAAGCCGTTGCCGTTGTGTGCTGTTGCTGTGCTGATTGGAAGTCTATCTTAGAGGTTGGCCCTAGAGTAAAGGATTCCATTAAAGACCCCTTCAAGTAGGAGACTTGGTTGGGAGGCATTCGTGTTGGGTTACACGTCAGAGTTCAAGGTACGACCATTGCATAAGGTTATGTGAGTGCTACTGCTTGGTAACTAGTCTTGTCTTATGAATAGTGGATATCTTGGGTTTGGCTGCCCCGGAGTAGTTTTTCTCTTAACTGAGTTTCTACTTCATCAACAAAATATCTGTCTCTTTTATTTTCCGCATTTTGATATTTTGTTGCACACATTTTTGCACACACTTGTTCATTTTAGAAGTCATTTAATTTTTCACATTGCATTGTTTATCATGTCATATCTTATTCATGCCTTACATTCTATTTGAGGAACCATTTATTCTATCCCCTATATTTTCTCTTGTTGTCTTGAGAAACTTCTGCAAGTATTGTTTGGGGATGACAGAAAAAGCAAGTCGGGCGGCTGCTATTCTGTCTTGGTATTCCTAAACCCCTCTTCCTGAGGACAGGTTTGATTTTTCCTCACATGCTAGAACTATATATTGTGTATTGTTTTCCATAAGTATGTTTTTGTTGTTTTTGTGTCTTATTTTTTTTTTCAACATAAAAAATAAAAAAATAATAAAAAAAAAAATTGGGGGAGAATATGCAGATTTTTTTTTTCTTTTGATAACTTTCCAGATGTTGCACGTATTTTTGCCTGATATTTTAGTTCATTTTGCATTGATTAAATATGCTTATATATGAGTGAGAGTTTATGCCTGATATTTGCCGAGTTTTCATGTTGCATCTTAATGTTAGGTAGTTGCTTTTCTCATGCGATGAAAAATTGTGCACTATCTAAAGCTCCCTGAGGTACATTTTTTTTACTCTCTGATTTTTAGCTTCTGGAAATTCTGATGAGAGAGAGATTTGTTTGCTAAGATGGTCAAATTGACCAATTCACTTGTTGAACCTAAAACCCATAAATTCTGGCATTTTTTCTAGGTTGCAGCACCAAGTGATAAAATCATTTAATTTTTAGTATATATGGATAAATAAAAAAAATCCACTACTTTTGTGCTATGAATATGTTCTTAAACTAGTCCCTATAGAAACAGTCAGTAACCAAATCATTGCGGAAATAAATAGTCACTAAAGGACTAAGTAAAATAAAAGTGTTGCAGCTTAGGGGGAGTGTATCAGATTAGGGTGGCTAGGCCGTAGTAAAATAAGGTTTGACTTTTGACTGATTCAACATTGAATTTCTCTCATGTTAAGAAAATTCAGTTGCTTTAATTCATATCAGCAAATATCAAACCTTATTGAGAAAGCTTTCACACGCACAAACACGCATAGCATGAGTTGAGTAATCTATTTAAAATTTTTATCTGCAGGGAAATTTGTGCTTATTGAATACTTAACTCTCAATAACATCTTTGCATATTTTTGATTTGCTATATAACTGTCTTTTTAGTTATTTATACATGCGTGTTTTAAAGCTAACTTTAGTGAAAATTATTATTTTTACAAATTTTCCTCTGTTTTCAGCTTTTCAGTGTGAAGCACCTGGATGGACTTGGCTTATAGTCCATACGCATAGGGTCCTGTCAATTGTTAGTCTAGCAAGTGGACTGTCCGAATGCATTGGTAACACGTCTAGACGCGATCCTTACAGGTATTTTTCAGCCGCTTTCTTTCTCAGTCAGCCGCACACTACTGCATTTTTATTGATTTTCATGTCATTTTGTGTGTTTTTCTCGCGGATGTCTCTCGACATTTTGGCATTCTCTGCACATCTCTTCTCATTCCATGGTAATCTCTTTGTCTTCCTCTGTTCTTTTAAGTTTTTGTGCTTTTCAGAATATTAGAATAATTGTTGATTGGAATATTTTCTTGAGATATTTGTGCATGAAAATCCTTTTCTGTCTGTGTGCTAGATTGGTCTTGATATATTTGTGCGTTACAAATTGCTGCATTGCTTATTTTTCTTTGGCATTCAATTGACAGTTGTTATAATACCACAACATTTTTTTTTCAACTAACAGGATCTAATCCTTCTTGGTGGTGGTATTTTTGGAAATATTTTTGTTTAAATTTTGTTTCAGGAATATGTCATTCAGCAACTTCCGGCGCAATGTGATGAATGCCAAATATTGTATATTTAAACCCCTTAATTTACATTAGTTAATTCTTTAACTGTATCTTAATCTAATGTTTTGTGTTTTTAGTGTTTTGTAGGTTATTAAAGGAAAACAGTAGCTTTAAGGTGAAAAATGCAAAGCTTGGAAGAAAGCACACTTTGAGAAGGCCTAGATGAAGTGGTTATGTTTAACCAAATCAATGAAATGATTAAATTGGAATTTTTCTAATTGGAGTCAGAATCGGATTAGATAAAATTTCAAATTCTGCACATATCATAGTATTTTGGCCATAACTTTCTGCTCAAGTATCAGATTAAGGTAAAACTAGAGGCGTTGGAAACCTAACTCAAAATACTACAAATAATTGTGAAATAGAATTTTCCTAATTAGTATATATACTATGTTAAAAGTGCCCAGAAATATAAGAACGCAAATCTGGACGAATCCTATTCCGATTTGTACTAGGATTGCTTCCTAATTTGACTAGGAGATTGAAGTATGATTTTTATGGGATCTCTAGGGCTTCTACGGTTTGTTTGCTCCCTATAAATAGACTGCTAAGCCTCAAGAAAATAGGGAGGAAGAGTTGGAGACTAGAAATATTTTCTCTTTTTAGTTTAGTTTTCCTTTAGGTTAGGTTTTATTTTTCATAATTAGGTGTAGTTAATTTCTCAACTAAGGTTGAGGATGAAGCCTCATCGATGAAGAACAACAGTACTTCCATGTAAGTCTTTATTATCTGATTTTATTTGGTTTAATTTTTCCAATGTTTTATTTCTTTTCAATGTGTGGAATAATTCTTGGATATCTTTTGTGATTCCAGGATACATTTGATGATTTGAGATAATTTCACATAATTGATTGCTTGATTTTTATTTATAAAACAATTGGATATCCCTTGTGATTTATTCTACGGATACAATTGATGTTTTGATTTAAATTGGATATCTTGTTGTGATTTACGGATATTTGATTTAAATTGGATTTCTTTTGTGATTTGTGTAAAAAATGGATACATGGGATGTTTTTAATTAAATATTTGAAGCATAGTAAAACATACCTATGGTTTTAATTGTGAGAACTTCGGATTAATATTGATGAACATGGAGTATATTGTTATGATTCGATTGTGTGGATTCCGAAACCTTAGTACCTTTTATTTTATTTATGTTTTATTTTACTCACCAAAATCGAACGTTTTTTTTGGAATTAGGTTAAGATTTAATTAGTTTAGACATAATTTTTTTTCTTCAAAAACACAATTCCCTATGGGATTGACCTTGCACTTGTAATCCATTAACTGCAAACGATTCGTGCACTTGTGAGTATAATTAAAATTTCACAACACAGTGTTCGACAGATGGACCCTTTGGAAAATTAACTGTGTCAAAGTTAAATGATCAACTCCGAAGGTCTCAGGATTTAGATGAGCATTTTTCTAGCTCATGCAGAGCCTTCCGTAGGATCTTTCTTCGGATCTGTACCAGTTAGAGTTTCAGTGGCGAATCTTCTCATTTATCTTGCAGACTAGTTGACTTGAGGATTTCAATATGTGGATAATCAGGTTCAGACTTTGCAAACTCAAGTGACTGAAGTTTTTCAGTCTATGGTACCCGGCTTCAAGAGCTAAAACCTAAAGTATCACAAATCTGGCTTATTGTATGGATCTCTATCTGTCACTTGCTTTCAGTGGTTTAGTAGTGTTAGTTTGTGATTGGCTGCATTCTGTTGGACAAAATCACTTCTATGTAATGATGCTTTTAAATAGGGATTCAGTTATTTTCAAAGTCTTCTTATTCAGAGTTATACTTCTAAAAGATTTTGCACAGATGCACATATTCCAAGTAAAAGCAATCAGATCCCTTGCATTCATCCGGACGACGTGATATTCCATCTGGACGCTCAACTGTCAAAGCATCATCCGTCCGAACAACGAGAACTTTCCGTCCGGACCTTCCTCTATGTCGAGAAGCTTCAAACTGCTTCAGGTTGCATCCGTCTGGATGTCTCAGCAACACGACCGGACGCCTTTCAGTGTTCGACAAGGAAAAATATTTCATTCCAAAACACAGATATGGGAAGATAGCTGCAACCGTCTGGACGATGTGTGTTCTTGTCCGGACGCTATCCTTGATAAGGCAAGTCGTGCATACAAAGTTCAACTATCTGGACGCGCAAGCCTTAATATGGAAATAGTGTGCCGTAGAAGTTCAACCGTCCGGGCGTCAGTCTCCATGGTCGGGACGCTCAAGCCTTAATATGGAATTTGCGTGCAGCTGAAGTGCAACCGTCTGGACGCTAGAGCAACACCGTCCAGACGCGGCTCTACTCAAGAAAGAATTTCAAGCGAATTTGGAAAGGTGATCGTACAGTTGTCCGTTTGGACGTCCACAGCTACCGTTTGGATGCTGCCTAGGAAAATCGCATCAGACATGATTTAGGTTTTTGTGGCCTATAAATAGAGACCCCTAGGCATGTACTTTGCAAGAATTCAGTAGTGAATTCCATAGTGCTTAGAGAGTTTGTTTTAGAAGTTATTGTACTGATCCTCTCACTCTCAAGTCGTTGCCGTGCTGAACTAAAGTCTATCCTAGGGGTTGGCCCTAAGGTAAAGGATTCCATTGAAAACTCCTTCAAGTAAGTGACTTGGTTGGGAAGTGTTCGTGTTGGGTTAGACGTCTGAGTTCAAGGTACGACCACTGCATAAGGGTATGTGCTTGCTACTGCTTTGTAACTAGCTTTGTCTTTTGAATAGTGGATATCCTGGGTTTGGCTGCCCCGAAATGGTTTTTTTCTTAATTGAGTTTTCATTTCATCAACAAAATATCTATCACTTTAATTTCTGCAGTTTTGATATTTTGTTGCACACTATTGCACACACTTGGTAAATTAGAAGTCATCTTTAATTTTTAAGCAGGATTTGGTACATGGAGGATTTTGGTTCCTCCTTCTATCAGTTGTTTTACAAACTTCTGATTATTTGGGTTACTTTCTGACAGTTTACTTTTATTCCTACTTTGTTGAAAATTAGTATCATTAACTATGGATTTTATATACTCTGTTTACCTTTGTCCTCTTGAGACATCAAGGGGGAGTATTTTTGTAGTTTTTCGATACTCTGTTTACCCTTTGTCCTTTTGAGACAAAAATGGGGAGTATTTTTAGTTTTGGACTGGGAATGTATTTTTAACCGGTCAAGTGATTTTTGTCCCATAATGGCCAAATGGGGAGTTTTGTTAGTTTTTGATTGGTTGCATTCTGTTGACAAAATCACTATTATGTAATGTTGCTGTTTTCACTGGGATGCCATATATTCCAAAATCTTCAAAGTATTTAGAGTTTATTTCTCCAAGTGTCACAAGATGCAAGAAGTCTATTTTAATGTTCAAGGAAAATTCTGTGCAAATTCCAACTCAGAAAAGTCCAATCCCTTGTTTCTGTCCGGATGGCCTTGTAAAATGTCCAGACGCTCATCAGTCAGCAACATTCGTCCGGACTACGTGGAAATACCGTCCGGACACCCATCAGTGTCCAAACAGTGTCCAAAAGTTTCTAACTGTTCAAGGTGGTATCAGCCTGGACGTCTCAGCAACTCGTCCAGACGTTCATCAGTGTTCGACAAGAAATAAGATTTCCTTCTCAGACACAGATATGGGAAGATAGCTGCATCCGTCCAGACGATAGGGCAACACAGTTCGGACGCTATCCTTGCTAAGGCAAGACGTGGAGAAGAATTGCAACCGTTCGGACGTCAGGGCAACACCGTCCAGACGCCAGTCCTTATTATGAAAATTACATGTAGTAAAAGGCCAACTGTTCGGATGCTAGGGCAACACTGTTCGGATGTAGCCTTAATATGGTATTGCGTGAAGTGAGTTATGGAAAGCCAGTTGCACAGTTGTCCGTCCGAATGGCCTCAGCTTGCGTCTGGATGCCGCCTATAGAAATTAGAGACAGATTTGTTTTAGGTCTTCTTAGCCTATAAATAAAGGCCTCTAGGCATGTACAATTTACTGAATTCGGTGTTGAATTTTTCATAGCTTAGAGAGTATATTTTAGGTAGAAATTGTGAAGATCTGCTAGCTCTCAAGCCGTTGCCGTTGTTTGTTGTTGCTGTGCTCATTATTGAAGTCTATCTTAGGGAGGAGCCCTAAGGTAAAGGAATCCACAGAAGACCCCTTCAAGTAGGAGACTTGGTTGGGAGGCGTTCACGTTGGGTTACGTGTCAGTGTGCTAGATATGATCGCTGCATCGGGTATGTGAGTGTTACCGTCTATGTACTAGCTTTGTCTTCTAATAGTGGAATTCCTGGGTTTGGCTGCCCTAGAGTGGTTTTTCTCTTAATTGACTTTCCATTTCGTTACCAAAATAATTGTGTTTTTTAAATTCCGCATTTGCATTATTTTGTTACACGTTACACACACACACGGTTAAATTAGAAGTCATTCTATTTTTCAGGGAGCCGTTCACGTTGGGTTATGTGTTAGAGTGTAAGATTCGATTGTTGCATCGGGTATGTGAGTGTTACTGTCTTTGTACTAGCTTTGTCTTCTGATAGTAGATTTCCTGGGTTTGGTTGCCTCTATGTGGTTTTTCTCTTAATTGAGTTTCCACATCGTTAACAAAATATCTGTCTCATTTAAATTCCGCGCTTTTGATATTTTGTTACACGTTGGACACACACATGGTTAAATTAGAATTCAATTTATTTTTCACCTATAAAGTCCTCTATATAAAGTTCTTGAAGCTAAGGGAGACTCGCTAACAACATGTGCATGAGCTGAACAGTTTGCAAACTGAGAAGAGTTCCTTACTACTCAAGATTCAAGATATAGAGGAGAAGTTGTTGGAGGCACAGCTACAGTTGGAGAGGGTCACTGATGAGAAACTCACTCATATGTTATCAATTCAAAAGTGCCCAACTGACAAGATAGGACTTGAGTATGTAGCCTTTACCTCTCATATCCCCTCTACTTCAGAGGCTGTGTTTGTCAAGCCTACAGTCCCTGAGCCTACACCCGCTAGCGTAGATAAGGGAAAGGCTGTCATTGGAGGAGAAGATCTAGTTGGTAAAGAAATCATTAAGAAGCCTTTTACCAAAAGAAGCCATTCCATATGCCACCACTATGGTGTAAGCGGTCACATTCGACCCAGGTGTCCTCATCATCAAGGTCAGAAGAAGCTCTCAAGACACGCTACATCAGGCATTAGACCTCCAGCAAGATATCAAGTTCTGCAGCATCAGCATCAACAGTAGAGATTTGTTCCTATCAATCAAAAATGGATCCCAAAGAAGGACAAATCAAGGACCTACAAGGAGAAGCTGCAGATGCCCAAAAGAGACCAATTTTATGAAGGGTCGTCTCTTTTCAGTAGTTTGATGTAGAACTTGTTGCGATCGATGGAAAACCAATTGAAGGACTGTCAACAACCACCACAGGAAAGGCAGGGTTGGGACTGAAAGGATGAGGACACTCAACCCTCGAGAGGCAATGGACCCACCTAGTTGGTGAGGTCACACATGCCTAGGATTTTGGTTCCTAATCCTAGAGCATGTCAGGTTTGCTTGCATTGCATTGGTTTCCCCCTATCATATATATGTTCACATGCTTTGCATTCTAGGAACCATATTTGTTTTATCCCAATATTTTCTCTTGTTGTCTTGAGGAAAATTTCTGCAGGTATTTGATGGGGATGACAAGAAAAGCCCACCAGGCGGCTGCTTTTCTGTCTTGGTAGTTCTGAACCTCTCTCCCTGAGGACATGTTTGATCTTACCACACATGCTATGACGACCTTGTTTTTTTTTTTTTTTTTTTTTTTTTTTTCTTTTAAAAAAAAGACATAAATGAGTCATCACAGTGGCATGACTACGAGTCGCTCAGCCAACATACGGTACACATTCCATAACATGTACCTAATAATCAAAGTTACATCTACGCAACGGATAACACATAATAGCTTTATCAACATAGCGGAAGACACATCTATAAACAATATTTGATTACGACAAAAGAGCCAATGATGTATCTATCTGTATAAGGCTTATTACATAGTTATTAAATACATAACAAAAAACTGGCTCATAAATACAAGTGTCGCAGGAGACACGAGCTGAAAATTATTGGACTTCTAATTGACTGTGTGTGTGAACAGTGTGCAAGAAAATATTAAATGCGGAATTTAAAGGAGACAAATATTTTGTTGACGAAGTGGAAACTCAATAAAGATAAAAACCACTCCGGGGTAGCCAAACCTAGGATATCCACTATTTAGAAGACAAAGCTAGTTACAAAGTAGTAGCAATCACATACCCCTGATGCAGTGGTCGTACCTTGAACTCTGACGTGTAACCCAACACGAACGCCTCCCAACCAGGTCTCTTACTTGAAGGGGTCTTCAATGGAATCCTTTACCTTATGGCCAACCCCTAAGATAGACTTCACAGCTGATCAAATCATACACTAGCAACAGCTAGAGAGCTAGCAGATCTTTAATATCTCCCTAAACACCCTCTCTAAGCTATAAGGAATTCACTACTGAATTTTGTACATAATGCATGCCTAGAGCCTCTTATTTACAAACTGTAGGTTCAAATGAGCGTCTGGCTGAAAAACCTAGGCGCCGTCTAGATGGTAGACATATGGCGTCCGGAAGGACAACTGTACGATCGGCTTTCCAAAATTTCGCTGAAATTCTTTCTTGATTTGAGCCACGTCCGGACGGTGTTGCCTTGTCGTCCGGACTGTCGCACCTTCGCTGCACGCAATTTCCATATTAATGTTTTGCGCTTCCGGACCAAAGGAATGATTGTCTGGATGGTTGATCTGATGCACGCAATTTCCATATATGTAGCTCACTCGTCCGGACCATGAGGACTGGCGTCCAGACGTCTTGATTTTGAATGCATGACTTGCCTTATGGATGAGCGCGTCTGGACTGGAATCCACATCTTCCGAATGTTTGCAGCTGTCTTCCCATATTTGTCTTTTGGAAAGAAATCCCTTAGCTGATTGAACACAGAGTGGCGTTTGGACAGTATTGCCACGTCGTCCGAAGGGATGCACTTGAGCACTGGATTCTTCTAGAACTCTGAATAGCAGCTGGACGATTTGCCATTACGTCTGGACGGATGCAATCTTGAACAGTTTGAAGTTTCTAGACACTGATGGGCGTCCGGATGAAAAGTTCTCATCGTCCGGACTGATGTTTCTGATTGATGAGCGTCCGGACGGAAGCTTGGGATCCGACTTCTCTGAGTTTGAATCTGCACAAAATCTTCCTTGAACACTGAAATAACCTTCTTGAAGCTTGTGGCACTTGCAACTTGTCATAATGAGGCTATTTCCATATCAGAGAAATACACTCTGAATATCTGAAGATTCTGAAATAAACGGCATCCCTGTGAAAGCAGCAACAATACATAGAAGTGATTTTGTCCAACAGAATGCAGCCAACACAAAAACTAACAAACTTCCCCTTTGGCCATTCTGGGACAAAAATCGCTTGACTGGGTTAAAAATACATTTTCGGTCCAAAACTAACAATACACCCAATTTTTCTCTCAAACGGACAAAGGGTAAACAGAGTATAGAAAGACCATAGTAATAAAATACTCCCCCTTGATGTCTCAGCAGGACAAGGGTAAACAGAGTATACAAAATCCTCAGACAAAAACGTTCTAAAATCCAAAACAATAGGAAAATAGAGAAAAGTCTACAAGTGGCCCAAAAGAGAGGAACAAAAATTCTTCAAGTACCAAATCCTATTGATCCCTTAAAATCAAGTAACGGAGAGAAATCCGTATAAAAAGCTAGATTTGTACTACTTCGGCTTCTAGCTCATGAAGCCGGGAACCATCAAACTGAAAAACCTTCAATCTTTTGATTTTGCAAAGCCTGAAACTGGTTATCTGCAGATTGACATCCTCTAAGCAACTGGTCTGCAAGATAAATGAGGAGATTCACCGCTGAAACCTCTAACTGATACAGATTTGAGGGAATGCTTCAGAAGGCTCTGCATGAGCTAGGGAAAAAAGCTCATCTTAATCCTGAGATCTTTGGAATTTGAACATCTGACTTCAACAATAGTCAGTTTTCCAAAGGACCCATCTGTCAGATATTGTGTTGAGAGCTGCTGGACGTCATATTCCTAAAAAGATTTAAATAGAAATGTTTCCAAAATAACACCACAAAGAAATATTAGATCTTGTTAGTCTAAAAAAGAAAGTGGTATTATGACAGCTGTCAATTAGATGCCCAAGTATGACAAAAACAAAGATCGCAATCCAAATGACCCGGATATATCAATATAAACCCAACACACAGACATAATATGATTTTCATGCACAATATCTCAAAAAAAAAATTCCAATCACCAAATATTCCAATATTCTAAAAAGCACAAAAACTTAGAAGAACAAAGGAAAATACAGCAAATACCATGGAATGAGAAAAAATGTGCAGAGAATGCCAAACTTTCGGGAGAAATCCGCAAGAAAAACACAACATGATATGATAAATCAATAAAAATGTAGAGATGTGTGTATGGCAGAGAAAGAGACACAAGTCTTAAACCTGTAGAGATCTCGTTCGGACATGTCACTTAACCGTCTGAACGGCTGCTGCTAGGACAGTGTACGGCAAGACTGATCTCGTCTGGAAGTAAGAATAGGCCCGCCCGGACGCTTCACACAGAAAATTTGAAAATGGAGAAGAATTTGCAAAAAAAATATTTTTCCCTAAAATTAGGTTCAGAACACGCATGTAGAATTAACTGATAAAACAGTCAAATAACGTTGCAAAAATATGAAAAAATATAAATGAGAGTTAAGTATTCAATAAGCACAAATTTCCCTACAGTTAGAAATTTTAAATAGATTACTCAACTCATGCAATGCATGTGTATGTGAAAGCTTTCTCAGTAAGGTATGAAGTTTACTGATATAACTTAAAGCAACTAGATTTTCTAAACAAAAGAGAAAATCAATGAAAGATCAGTCAAAAGTCAAACCTTATAAAGTACTAGGGCTTAGCCACCCTCATCTGATACACTCCCCCTAAGATGCAACACCTAACTGTTTTACTTGTACCATGAAGGACAAGGTAAAATTTTACTTGCACCATCAAGGACAAGGCATAAAGCTAATTTAGCACAGAAGTAGTGAATATAAGCATATAGCACAGAAAACTGAAGAATTATTGTTTGATTCTTGTTGGTGTTGCAACCTAGAGAGAATGCTAGAATTTTTAGGCTCTAGGTTCAACTAGCATGTTGGTCAATTTGACCATCTTATCAAAAACGTCTCTCTCATTAGAATTTCCCAAATAAAGAAGTCAGAGAGGAAATGATGTACCTTAGGGGAGCCTTGGATAGTGCACAATATTTCATCCCATGAGAAAAACAACTATCTATCATTAAGATGCAACAAGAAAAACTTAGCAGATATCAGACATAAACTCTAAATCATATATAAGCATATTCAATTAATGCACAATGAACTGAAATATCAGGCAAAAACACATGCAATATTTGAAAAGCTATCAAAATAAAAAAAGAAAATTCTGCATCTTCTCACCCAATTTTTCTTTTTTTATTTTATTTTATTTTTTATTTTTATGTTCAAAACAATAAAACAGAAAAACAACAAGGACATGCTTATGGAAAAGGAAATAACATCTAGTCCCAGCATGTAAGGTAAAATCAAACCTGTCCTCAAGGAGAGAGGTTTAGAAATACCAAGACAGAAAAGCATCCGCCTGACGTGCTTTAAACTGTCATCCCAAAAAAAAATACATGTAGAAGATTCTTAAGATAACAAGAGAAAAATATAGGGATAGAATAAATGGTTCCTCAAACAAAATGCAAGGCATGAATAAGATATGGCAATGCAAACATACTTGACATGCACTAGGATTTAGGAACCAAAATCCTAGGCATGGTGAGACTTTACCTTTACTAGGTGAGTCCACTCCCCTTCAAGGGGTAAATGGTCTCATCATTCTTGACCCATACCTGCTTAACCCGTGGAGATGGTTTGCGGGTAATGTCCATGTTGGCCATACTCCTTAGCATACTTTGTATTAGGCTCAGCAATCCTTCATAGCCATGGATGCCATTGGGCTTCTGTGGCTTTCTCTTATACCGCTTTGATTTGTTCTTCTTTGGTTTGCCACTCTGATTGGCAGGAACAAACTTTTGCCTGATGTAGCTCTTGTTGGCAGCTTCCTCTGAACCTTCGACTTCTAGAGCTGTGGACATTTGGATCAGATGTGACCGGTGATGTCACAGTGATGACAGGTAGGCAGGCTTCTTTTGGTTGAATGCTTCTTGACATTCTCTGCAGAATTATGATTAGCATTCTTACAAATAACATTGCCCTTACCTTTTATATGTCTCCTATGAGGAGGGACATATTTAGATGAGGAAGAATCTTCAATTTCACTTTTCCTCAGAGCATTCTGCTTAATCAAAGGCCTATGGGATTTCAATAAATAACAATTTGGCCTAATATGACCATTCTTCCCACAATTATGACAAGTAGGGACAACTTCCCATGAGCTTGTGTACCTGTATCTTTGGATTTTGGCTTCACACAATTATTCAAACAAGAATTTTTAGAATTATCCAAACAAGCAGTGTCTACTATCACAGGCTTAATAACAATAGAATCTAATTCAGAATCAGAAGTATGTGAAGTAGAAGCACTCAAATTATCAACAATTAAATCTGGCTTGTTAGAAATATCTGAATGAATACAAAGCACGGTCTTTATATTATCACTAGAGAATTTTTCTAATTTCTTCTCAAGTGAATCAATAATGTCAAATAGCACGGTATTCTTAGATTTCAAAGAGTCAATCAAAGCATGTGATTAAGATAATTGAACAATCAAAGACTTTTTTTCTTGCTTTACCTTTTTAAGCTCTTTATGAGAAACTTTAGAATGTTGACCATTCTTTAATTTATTAAAAACCTTAAAGAGCTTATTATCAGAATCCTCACTAGATAACTGAGAAGAATTTATGATAAAAGGTGTAATAAAAAAATAGAAGTCACAAAGAGATAAGGATCACACTTAGGAAGTAAATCCTTTAAACGGAGTGTACCCGTTCTAATACCAATTGAAAATTATTGAACTTCTAATTGACTGTGCGTGTGAACAGTGTGCAACAAAATATTAAATGAGGAATTTAAAAGAGAAAAATATTTTGTTGATGAAGTGGAAACTCAATTAAGAGAAAAACCACTCTAGGGTAGCCAAACCCAGGATATCCACTATTCAGAAGACAAGACTAGATACAAAGTAGTAACACTCACATACCCCCTGATGCAGTGGTCGTACCTTGCTCTCTAACGTGTAACCCAACACGAACGTCTCCCAACCAGGTCTCTTACCTGAAGGGGTCTTCAATGAAATTCTTTACCTTAGGGCCAACCCCTAAGATAAACTTCACAGCTAATCAAATCACACACTGGCAAAGCTAGAGAGCTAGCAGATCTTCAATATCTCCGTAAACACCGTCTCTAAGCCGTAGAGAATTCACCACCGAATTCTGTGTTGAATGCATGCCTAGAGCTTCTTATTTATAGGCTTAGGAAGATCTAATTTAGGTAAAAAAATGGAGTCTGAGGCACGCACGTCCGGACGGGAGCCTTGGCTGTCTGAACGGGCACCTTTTCCCTTAACCGAAAAGTAATTCTAGAATTTTCGCTGGGCCGTCCGGACGCCAGATGTTTCCGTCCTTAAGGGCGTCTTCTAGATGCTTCTATTGGCCTTCCGGCTGCTCAATTTATAGTATTTGTTCTAAGCTTTCCAACGATGCTGATTTCATCCCAATCCGATATTTGAGTAAAAAGTTATGAACAAAATACCGGAGGGCGTCCGGACGGTCAACTGCAACCGCCTTTCCGAAGTAGCACTGAAAACTTCCATAACAAGGCCACGTCAGGACGGTGTTGCCCTAGCATTCGGATGGTTGCACTTCGGCTGCACGTAATTACCATAATAAGGCCTTGAGCGTCTGGAACTAAAGGCTGACGTCCGGACGGTTGAACTGGTGCACGCAATTTCCATATATGAAGCTTGATCGTCCGGACCATGAAGACTGCCGTCCGGACGGTTGAACTTTGTATGCACGTCTTGCCTTATAGAGAACATCGTCCAGACAGTAGCAACCGTCTTCCCATAACTGTGTCTTGAGTCAGAAACTCTAATGCTTGTCAAACACTAAATGGCGTCCGGACGGTATAGCCACTTCGTCCGGACGGATGCGCTGGAACATTGGGATCTTCTCGAACTCTGAAGAGCGTCCGGACGGAAAGTTCTCGTCATCCGGACGAATGTTGCTGACTGATGAGCATCCGGATGGAATACCACGTCGTCCGGACGGATAGTGCTGACTGACGAGAGTCCGGACGGAATACCATGTCGTCCAGACAGCTGACAGGGAACTGAAATAAACTTCCTTGAAAACTTCAAAGAATCTTCTTGAAGAACATAGCTGAAGAGTAGACTCTGGATAAAGCAGCATCCCTGTGAAAATAGCAACATTTCATAGAAGTGATTTTGTCCAACAGAATGCAGCCAACACAAAAACTAACAAACTCCCCCTTTGGCCATTCCGGGACAAAAATCACTTGACCAGTTAAAAATAGAATCCCGGTCCAAATCAAAAAACAGAGTAATAATATCCACAGACAAAAACTTTCTAAAATCCAAAACAATAGGAAAATAGAGAAAAGTCTGCAAGTGGCCCAAAAGAGAGGAACAAAATTCCTCCAAGTACCAAATCCTGCTGATCCACTGAAATCAAGTAACGGAGAGAAATCCGTAAAAGCTGGATTTGTACTACTTCGGCTTCTAGCTCCGAAAGTCGGGAACCATGGACTGAAAAACCTTCTGTCGCTTGATTTTGCAAAGCCTGAAACTGGTTATCCGCAGATTGACATCCTCTAAGAAACTGATCTGCAAGATAACTGAGGAGATTCACCATTGAAGCTCTGACTGATGCAGATCTGAGGGAATGCTACCGAAAGCTCTGCATGAGCTTGGGGGAAAAAGCTCATCTTAAATCCTGAGACCCTTAGAAATTTTGATCACATGACCTCAAACAAAATTAATTTTCCAAAGGATGCATCTATTCAAACACTGTGCTGGGAGCCGCTGGATGTCATATTCCTGAACCAAAACCAATCAGAAATATCTCCAAAAATACCATTAGATCCTGTTAGTGCCAAAAATAATGTGGTATTTAAGACGGTTGTCAAATGGATGCCAAAGAATTACAAAAACAAAGATCGCAATCCAAATGACCCAGATATATCAATATCAACCCAACACACACACATAATAGGATTTTCATGCACACTATCTCAAGAAAATATCCCAACGAATATTCCAATATTCTAAAAGCACAAAAACTTAAAAGAATAATGGAAGACACAATGAAGATCATGGGATGAGAAGAGATGCGGGAGAAATCCACGAGAAAAACACACAACATGCCATGATAAATCAATAAAAATGCAAAGATGTGTGTATGGCAAAAAAAGAGACGCAAGTCTTAAACCTGTAGAGATCCCGTTTGGACATGTCACTTAACCATCCGAACGGCTATTGCTAGAACAGCGTATGGCAAGACTGCGCTCGTCCGGATGTAAGAATAGATCCATTCGGACGCTTCACACTCTGAAGCTGGAGAAAAATTTGCAGAAAAATATTTTTCCCTAAAGTTAGCTTCAAAACACGCATGTATAATCAACTGATAAAACAGTCAAATAGCATTGCAAAAATATGCAAAGATATAAATGAGAGTTAAGTATTCAATAAGCACAAATTTCCCTGCAGATAGAAATTTTAAATAGATTACTCAACTCATGCAATGCGTGTGTGTGTGAAGACTTTTCCCATAAGGTATGACTTTAACTGATATGACAAAAAGCAACCAGATTTTCTAGACAAGAGAAAAAATCAGTGAAAGATTAGTTAAAAGTCAAACCTTATAACTTACTAGGGCCTAGCCACCCTCATCTGATACACTCCCCCTAAGATGCAGCATCCAATTGTTTTACTTGTACCATGAAGGACAAGGCATATTTTAACACATAAGCAGAAAATATACTTATATCGCGCATAATTCATAAAGGTAACTGCTTGAATCTTTTGATGCTGCAACCTAGAGAGAATGCCAGAATTTTTAGGTTCTAGTTTTAACTAGCATTTTGTCAATTTGACCGTCTTAATCAAAGACATCTCTCTCATTAGAATTTCTAGAAGCAAGAAGTCAGAGAAGGAAAGATGTACCTTAGGGGAGTCTTGGATAGTGCACATTTTCATCGCATGAGGAAAGTAACTATCTATCATTAAGATGCAACAAGAAAACTTAGCAGATATCATGCATAAACTCTCAATCTTATAGAAGCATATTTAATCAATGCATAATGAACTGAGATATCAGGCAAAATCACATGCAATATCTGAAAAGTTATCAAAAGAAAAAAAATAAAATTCCGCATCTTCTCCCCAATTTTTTTTTTTTTGAAAACCAACACATAGAAAAACCATAAAGACATGCTTATGGAAAAGGAAATGACATCTAGTCCCAGCAAGTAAGGTAAAACCAAACTTGTCCTCAGGGAGAGGTTTAGAAATACCAAGACAGAAAAGCAACCGCCCGACGTGCTTTAATTGTCATCCCCAAAAAAAATATCTACAGATGTTTCTCAAGATAACAAGAGAAAATATGGGGGATAAAATAAATGGTTCCTCAAACAGAATGCAAGGTATGAATAAGATATGACAAGATAGACAATGCAATGCAAACATACTAGACATGCACTAGGATTTAGGAACCAAAATCCTAGGCATGGGAGATATCATCTACTAGGTGAGTCGACTCCCCTTCAAGGGGTGAATGGTCTCATCCTTCTTGACCCATACCTGCTTAACCCGTGGAGATGGTTTGCGGGTCATATCCATGTTGGCCATACTTCTGAGCATACCTTGTATTAGGCTCAGCAATCCTTCATAGCCATGGCTGCCATTAGGCTTTTGCAGCTTTCTCTTGTAGCGCCTAGATTTGTTCTTCTTTGGTTTGCCACTCTGATTGGTAGAACAAACTTCTGCTGATGCCGTGGAGCCTGAAGAGCCATCGGAGGTGTAGCTCTTGTTGGTAGCTTCCTTTGAACCTTCAACTTCTGGAGCTGTGGACATTTGGGTTGGATGTGACCAGTGATGCCGCAGTGATGACAGGTGGGCAAGCTTCTTTTGTTTGAATGCTTCTTGACATTCTTTGCAAAATTATGGTTAGCATTCTTACAAATAACATTGCCCTTACCTTTTATATGTCTCCTATGCGAAGGGACATATTTTCATGAGGAAGAATCTTCAACTTCACTTTTCCTCAGAGCATCCTACTTAATCCAAGGCCTGTGGGATTTCAACAAATAACAATTTGGCATAATATAACCAATCTTTCCACAATTATGACAAGTAGGGACAAACTTACCATGAACTTGTGTACTTGTATCTTTGGATTTTGGCTTCACACAATTATTCAATCAAGAATTATCCAAACAAGCAGTGTCTACTATCACAGGCTTACTAATAATGGAATCTAATTTGGAATCAGAAGCATGTGAAGTAGAAACTCTCAAATCATCAATAATTAAACCAGGCTTGTTAGGAATATCTGAATGAATACAAAACATGCTCTTTAAATTATCACTAGAGAATTTTTTCAAGAGATCTTCAGATTCTTTTAATTTATTCTCAAGTTTATCAATAAAGTCAAATAGCATGGTATTCTCAGATTTCAAAGAGTCAATCAAAGCATGTGATTCAGACAACTGAACAATCAAAGACTCTTTTTCTTGCTTCACCTTTTTGAGCTCTTTTGGAGAAACAAGTTTTTCGAATTTTGCAAAAACTTTAGAGAGCTCAATATCATAATTTTCTTCAAATAATTGAGAGAAATCCATGATAAAATGTGTAATAAAAAAATAGAAATCACAAAGATATGAGGATCACACTCAGGAAATAAATCCTTTCAACGGAGTGTGCCTGCTCTGACACCAATTAAAAAATTATTGGACTTCTAATTTTAACAAGTGTGTGTGAACACTGTGCAACAAAATATTAAATGTGGAATTAAAGGAGACAAATATTTTGTTGACGAAGTGGAAACACAATTTAGAGAAAAACCACTCTGGGGAAGCCAAACCCAGGATATCCACTATTCAGAAGACAAGACTAGATACAAAGTAGTAACACTCACATACCCCTGATGCAATGGTCGCACCTTACTCTCTAACGTGTAACCCAACACGAACGCCTCCCAACCAGGTCTCCTACTTGAAGGGGTCTTCAATGGAATCCTTTACCTTAGGGCCAACCCTTAAGATAGACTTCACAGTTGATCAAATCACACACTGGCAAAGCTAGAGAGCTAGCAGATCTTCAATATCTCCGTAAACACCCTCTCTAAGCTGTAGAGAATTCACCACCGAATTCTGTGTTGAATGCATGCCTAGAGCCTCTTATTTATAGGCTTAGGAAGCTCTAAATTAGGTCAAAAACGGAGTCTGAGGCAAGCGCTTCCAGACGGGAGCCTTGGCCGTCCGGACGGGCAACTTTTCCTTGTCCGAAAAGTAATTCTAGAATTTTTGCAAGGCCGTCCGGACGGGGGCCATCTGGATCTATTGGCCATCTGGATGCTCAATTTACAGCATTTTTTATAAGCTTTCCAACGACGCCAATTTCGTCCCAATCTGATATTTGAGTAAAAAGTTATGACTAAAATACTGGAGGGCATCTGGACAGCTTGGCCGAGCGTCCGGAGGGTCAACTGCAACCGCCTTTCCGAAGTAGCACTGAAAACTACCATAACAAGGCCGCGTCCAGACGGTGTTGCCCTAGCGTCTGGACGGTTGAACTTCGGCTGCACGTAATTACCATAATAAGGCTTTGAGTGTCTGGACCCTAAAGGCTGACGTTCGGACGGTTGAACTGGTGCACGCAATTTCCATATATGAAGCTTGATTGTCCGAACCATGAAGATTGCCGTTCGGATGGTTAAACTTTGTATACACGTCTTGCCTTATAGAGAACATCGTCCGGACGGTAGAAGCCGTCTTCCAATAACTGTGTCTTGAGTCAGAAACCCTAATGCTTGTCAAACACTGAATGGCGTCCGGATGGTATAGCCACTTTGTCCGGACGGATGTGTTGGAACACTGCGATCTTCTCGAACTCTGAAGAGCGTCCGGACGATTTGCCATTACGTCCGGACGGATGCAATCTTGAACTGTTCGAAGCTTCTAGACACTGATGGGCATCCAGACGGAATGTTCTCGTCGTCCGGACGGATGTTGCTGACTGATGAGCGTCCGGACGGAATACCACGTCATCTGGATGGATGTTGTTGACTGATGAGAGTCCGGACGGAATACCACGTCAGAATCTTCTTGAAGAACATAGCTGAAGATTAGACTGTGGATAAAGCAACATCCCTATGAAAACAGCAACATTACTTAGAAGTGATTTTATCCAACAGAATGCAGCCAACACAAAAACTAATACAGACGTCTTGATTTTGAATGCACGACTTACCTCATGCATGAGCGCGTTCGGATGGGAATCCACATCATCTAGATGGTTACAGCTGTCTTCCCATATCTATGTTTTGGAAAGAAATCCCATAGCTGATTGAACACTAAGTGGTGTCTAGACGGTATTGCCACGTCGTCCAAACTGATGCACTTGAATGCTAGATTCTTCTTGAACTCTGAATAGCGGACGAAAGATTTGCCATTACGTCCGGACGGATGCAATCTTGAACAATTCGAAGTTTCTAGACATTGATGGGCGTCCGAACGTAAAGTTCTCGTCGTCCTGACAGATGTTACTGATTGATGAGTGTCCGGACGTTATATTGAGTCGTCCGGATGGAAGCTTGGGATCTGACTTCTCTCAGTTTGAATCTGCACAGAATCTTCTTGGAACACTCAAATAGCCTTCTTGAAGCTTGTGACACTTGCAACTTGTAATAATGAGGCTCTTTTCATATCAGAGAAATACACTTTGAATATCTGAAGGCTCTGAAATAAACGGCATCCTTGTGAAAGCAGCAACATTACATAGAAGTGATTTTGTGCAAAAGAATGCAGCCAACACAAAAACTAACATGAGCCATGAACAAAGACTACCAAAAAGGTGGACAACTCATAGTCCAACCATTATCACTGTCGTGTCAAGGTTCAGTCATAATATCCCAAGCACTATGCTTCGGCGTCATCCCTTAGATTATTAGACCTGCAATCAAAGCATTAGAGTCTGTACGGTTGTGGGGTTATCTACATCCGTACAGGTGAAAGTGTGAGTTCACCACCTCAGTAATAAATTACTGAGGCCTTAGTGGTATAAGACTCACTATGGTGTAAACAATGCATACAAATGTACATACACACATAATTCAATAATATCATTCTCAAATCGTTTTAACAAAACACACACGCATATCATCATGTTACCCCCTTACATGCAATTTAATGCATAACTCTACATCATTACATCTTCACATCTTCACATTTACATTCTCAATACAAATCTCATGCAATTCTTCAACATCAATTTATCAACGTGTTACCTTTTCACATTATAGTTCATTACCACATATACCAAGTCATCATCACAGAGTTAACATCAACTTTAACCAAACATGGCAGTTCATAGTCCATAAAGCAACAACCTGCATGGCAATCAGCACACAATGCCTATAAGGAGCTCCGGCCCTACGGTCTACTGGTAGCGTTTTTACCGATGACTAAAATTAGTAATTTTGGTTTTGAAAACTAAATTGGCTTTGAACGACTACATGGATTTTAAAATTTATAATTGAACCACTCGCAATTGTACGAATTAGTTGTACTATAGTAAGGGTTATCGAACCATAAGGATTAGGGGGTTGTTTTGCGTAACAGAATACTTAAGATATTATCCAATTTAACCTTGAAAAATATATATATATATATATATATATTTAAAAAACTAAGTTAACACAAGCTAAGAAAAAAAAATGAAGAAACTTAGAGAAAGAAAATCTTAAGGTAATGATCCCATCAAATCCGCATACCAATGGAAAGCTTAAAGTCTAACATGGATCTTCCTAACACGCATGATATGAGCACGTGATGGGTGTCAACCACACGACGACATCGACATAAAGATTACTTCGGTTAAGATGTAATAATAACGCATCTTAGTTACACACCAATCACTACCACATAAAAGTTACACTACAATGGAAAAACATTTAGACTACGAAAGGCGTGTAGTGATTAGTGTTCGCTATCATGCCCTATAAAAGATCCTAATAAGGATACACAAAGCATGAAGTACTTTAATTAAGAAATAATAGTAAGGCATTTTATGCATAACCCGTTCACCTACCATTGCATAGCCATCGTTTCCTCAATCACAGAAATCGGAAACGTTGGTTTAACTTAAGAAATCTAAGAACTCTCATAGACAAGGACTCTTTTTTTCATGAATCAATATAGATTGAAAAGCAATAACAAAACCGTTTTGCAATCGTAAAAGCATGGGTTTTGCGATCTCAAGACCATGCAATCATCATACATATCAAGAAAACCCTAAGAACATCAAGATCAAACCATGGATTTTGGAAAAGAATTGATCAAAACCCTAAGAACAGATTTAGTTACGCATAATTAAAACTAATCTAAACATGTACTCTAAGAAAAATAGTAAAGACACAAGCTGGAAATGAATTAAAAACACTAGATTAAAAGTATAAAATTCGGATTCATGAAAAGAAATAAAAAAGGAATACAAAACCTAAGCTAAAAATGGAAAGACAATAAGAAAAATTAAAGAAAAGCATTAACGGGACGAGGTTACGCTCTCTGGAATTTTTGGATTCTAGAGTTGTCTCAAAAAGAAAAGGAAAACAAAACTAAAGGAAGAAGAAAAGATTGCTGAAAATAAATAAGGAAAAGAATTGCATCAAAGTAGATCAAAGCTTTTTTTTTAAAAAACTAATCTAAGCTCTCTGGAAAATGTAAATGAAAAGGTTGCATCAAAGGATTACAACTAAAAAATAAAAGAAAACTAATTCTATATAAAAAAAACTGCTCATGGTTCTCTCGGCTTTTCTTTATTTATAGAAAATTTGATGTGTCAAAATCTCTCAAACAATCCATCTCAGCCACACAAATGAAGAGCGTCGATATCCCATTTCAATCGGACAACTTGATTTTGAATTTTGAATTGCAAACAGATTGGGTTGATACCTGCAACTTTATCCGCAATATTTGAAATCGCTCAATTGAATGTCCCTCGATCGATTTTTAAGTCGCTCGATCGAATGTCACTTGATCAATTTTTTGTTGTTACCCTGTGTCACTCGATCGCATGTCGCATGATCGATTTTTCTTCGACTGATGAATTTCGATCGATCAATTATAAAGTCGATCGATCTGTTTGCCTTGGCCGATTTTCCAAATGGCAGGAGCAAACTTGAACTTTGGAAGTGATGGAAATCATCCTTGATGTATTTTCAAGTCTAAGTCGGATGTTTTGAACTAGTTTTCAATTAAGACCTGCAAATAAGACAAAACACAAAAGCACAATAAAACATTATATTTACAACACAAACTAGGTATAACATATGTGAATAAAGGGTTCTTTGAATAGAATATTTCAAGACTTATCATACCCCCAAACTTACATAATGGTAGTCCCTAACATCAAAACTAGAAATGAAAGATAAACAACTACTCTAAAATTCCTCTTTCGTGGGAAACGCGATTACATTTAGCACATGCAACAAGCCTTTTAAACCCCTACGCCTCCCTAGTGGACGAGTGAAGTCTTGTGAAGGTTTAGCAGAAATGCTACCTGCAAACATTTTTCATATTCATGTTGGCCCTAAGAATTAAGTATCTTCAAAATTATGGAATCTTGTTCATGAACACTTTTAACTTAATAAACTCCATCTTCACACAATTTAGGGAATTCATGTCCAATCACTTACAAATGGCCAGATAAGATATCACATTTTCAACTTGGTGCACTCTAGTTTTAGCACATCACTATGGGGCTTCAAAGTATTTTCCTGCATACATGCTCCAGCATCTCAAATTTCTTCAAATTTCTCATAAGATGGAATACCCATGGCATAGGCAGAATTTTAATATTTACAACATTTATATGGCTGTGTAATGCTTAACTTCCTTAAGCATCTAATTGACCTATATAGCAAGTGTTAGGCCAGTGACTCCCAAACTAGATGGCTTTAGGGTACTAGATGTAAAACATCCCTAAGGGCTTAATAACTCAAGTCAAGAAAGCTACGAAGTCAAACTAGCCATTTTATTAATCACTTTTTTCTTTTGACGCAAACACTCAGTGCCTAATGAGGCAAGAGGTCCGGTTACTCAATGAAGTGCACTCTCATCTTTTGACGCGAACACTTAGTGCTTAATGAGGCAAGATGTTCGGTTACTCAATGAAGTGTAAAGTGTTTTTTGTTTCAAAGTAATGTTATTAATGCCCAACTCATCCATCCCATGAGTCATTTGACTTCCATCTAAGACACTTAAAACAAAGTATGTAAGGTTTTAAACTTAAGCTCATACCCCACAACAATATGCCAATGTATTTTGTGACTTTTCAAAATTTTCAACACGTGCATTCTCATAGCCAAAGGTAATTAAACAAACTTAGAATCTCTAATTGTGTGATCATGTGTTCAAAAGTTTAAATTTGTCAATGAAAAACAATCCATAATTACAAAACAACCACATTCTAAGGAATAACATAAACATGCACAAAAACAATTTTTTGTACAAAATTTGAAAAGTGTCTCCATACCCCCAAACTTAAATTAAACATTGTCCTCAATGTGTATAGCAGATGCAAGCATAATATCATGGATATAAGAAAACCGGATTGGGGAGGTATGGCTCATAGCATACCCCCAAACTTAGGGCGTGGAAACATTAGCCTGAAAAATGAAACTAAAATCAAGAATAAAATAAAAGGTCAAATGAATAAAAAAAAAAAAGAAGATCTCACATTCTCAACAGAGTTTCAAAGACAAAAGTCATGTCTGTTACACAAAAATGGCATGTTAAAAGTACATTGTGGGAGAAAGATAATATCAAAAAGAAAACCACAATGTCTATCAAAAAAAACAATGCCATAACAAAATAAAGAAAAGTGCCCAATGGCACTCATGCATCAGCATCTGCAGGCGGTGGATGACGTCTTAATAGTTCCCGCATCATAGTCATCATTTCAGTTTGGGCATTCATCATAGCTATTTGCGTGTCCACCATAATTGTCTGTTGAGCCCGCATTTCTCGTAGTTCAATTGCCATTCTATCCATTTGTCCCTGAAGTGATGCAAAGTTTGTGGTAACAGACAGAACTGTCTCTTCCCAAGGCACTGCTTGCTCACCCACATCCATCTCTTCTGTTGGGTTGTCATCAACCTCCTTATCAACTTGGCGCTCAACCATTCGTGGCATGTGTGAAATGCTCTGATTCCACTGAGCTAGGCCAAATATAGGGATATTCCTATCTAGGACAGCATTCTCAAAAAAAGAAATATTACTCTAAAAAATGAGGCACCGGAAAGGAAGAGGTCTCTGTGAAGCACTTGATAGCCACTTATCCACCATATCTTCCCAACATTTATACAATTGCTTCCATAATTTGGAAACGTCAACCCAATATTTCTCTTGGAATGCATACAATCCAGCCAACGAGTCACCTATCCTTTGTGTTTTGTGTCCCAATGGGCACACATTCTTTTTCAGAACATAATCAATCATCAATAGGTTATGGGGCAATTGGGATCTTGTAGCACAAGTGTGTTTAGTATCTCCGTACACACCTTCAAACATCTCTTGAATGATGAAATGCAAATCACAATGAGGAGGGTACTCACCAAATCGAGCATGTTGATCAGCACAAGGGCATTTAATTGCATTTGAAATTTCAGTAACGCAAACATATACTTCTTGGCCCAAAATGGTAGAAGATAAATATGCGGGAATCTCTGTATCAAATTTGAGATTTTTATGGTAAAGATAGACAAAAGAGGAATGGAAGAAATCATTTGCCGGCTGTAGAAGTGGCATTGAGTTGCGCTTTTTGAATTGGTGAAGAGCCAACTTAACAGGTGCCTTTTCCCTAAATTCACCAACAATGTCGAATCGTGTCTCGACATTAAGCTGCCGTTGCTCCCATTCTTGACTAAGGAATTCACTGGCGTGCTCAGGACTGATGGGGTATGAAGGTTCAGCATATGCCACTGAAAACACTATTTGCGGACTTTTGACAAACACTTGGTGTGCCAAACAAAAGTTGTAGTTAAAAGCAAAATTTTGGGTGAGTGATCGGTGGGGAAATTGAGGAAAGGGATGGGGAAGGGATTAAATGAAAATGAAAGTAGGAAAAATGAAGAAGAAATTGTAACGCCCCGCTTTTGCAAAAAGCGTAAGTGAAAATTTTCGAATTTCCACGAGACATACTAACTTATCAAAGGTAATTATTGGCAACGGAATAAATGTAATATAAATTGGGAATAGGTTGACACCTCAGAGCTACTATTGAAATACCTCAAAATATATATATAATGAGCCAGTCAGCATAATTATACAGACAGTAATACCAGTCATGCCACACAGGGCTAGATAATCATACAAGCCAAATATCTACATATAACCGGAGAATTATAAGTATTGTCTTAAGTTAGGCTAATGAACTACAACAGGGTAGTCCCAAAATATAGGCTATCCAGCCTTACAAAAACTGAACCAGGAACCATCTATGTGTCGGGATAGTCCTGATAATCCTCTTCTTTTTCATAGCCTGAACCATTACAAATACCATACAATGAGAAGAAAACAACATAAACACTAAAGTGAGTCTGCTGTTTCCAATAATAATATGAGTGCTGATTTATTTAGTTAATGCAACATAATGCAGTGGCCATATAATCACATGTATATACAAAATATAATCCATGATCGCGAGTCATAGACATAAAGTGAACATAAACGTAATCATAAGGCAATGACAGTTTTAAGTGTAGAGTTTTAGGTATTTCCCTTTTTCCACTACTTTGTTGGCCTTGGCACGGTTAGTGTGTTATTTGAAACCTTAGTTTCCTCACTTAACTTTTAATTATAATCTTTGGGAGCCTTGGCTCCTGGAAACCTTGGTTTCCCTGGTGACCTTGGTACACCAGTTTTTGTATTTATTATTCTTTTCAGGTATCTCCTCATTCACTGAGAACCTTGGAACTCATGTGAAGCCTCGCATACCCACCGTGGATCTTGATCCAACAGCTTGTTATTAGACAGGTTATTAGAAATAATAAAATATGCAAAACCACATGCAAAAACAAGTAAATAAAGCAGTAAACATAATATTATAAGAAAGTCAACCAGCTTCGTCCTCAGTAAGTATAGAGATACTTACTAGTTTCTGCTCCAAATATTTTCCTTTACAACTGCATAACAATCATCATATGATGATAACGAATTAATAAAGCATTCTATGAAATCATTATTATTACCATATCTCTTCCTAGAAATTGCAACGGCTACAGATTTAAACATGATCTCTTATTTATCTATTTTAATGCTTACTCACCAACTCTTGTATTAGCACTACTAGAATTATCCATCACATAACACACTTTAAAAATAAGGATACATTGTCATATAATCAAGCACACATATGATTTTACTCTTCTTTAATTCACACATCCTTGTAACACACACCTAAATATTGCTCACCTCTTTTCTCTTAATATATATATATATATATCAAAACCTCAACATATATACTCTCACACTTAAATTTCTTGATCCATTTTTAAAACACAATTTACCCATTCTAAATTATTAATCTCATGTAGTGAATACTCATCCACATGCTTACACATATACTCACATGTAAGTTAGCCAACTTTTCATACAACATGCATAATTAAAGCAAGAGCAAGTCATGATTTCAAATAACAATAGAACTACTTGATCTAGGAGAAAATACTCACCCAAAGTTCCCTAATAACTTAAAGAGTGAAGGAGAGTTGCTGTCCAAGAGAGTTCCACTTGTAAAGCTTGGTTTCTTGGTCTCAAAATAAAAGAGGTTTCCACTCACACTCTACCACTGATTTTGTGGGAGAATGAGGGTGGTTTTGGAGCTTAATTGGGCTTGCTAGGTGCTGGAAAGTGAGGTAAAAATGGAGGATTTTCGTGCTACTTCTACAGCACTAGAGTGAGAGAGAGTTTTGGCTAGAGTTTTGTTTCTTCTTCATGAAAATCAACTCCCCATGCAACCTATATATAGCACTCTTGAAGGGCTGAGATTTAACCAACAAATCATCATCTCAATGGCCGGATTTGAGCCAGCCAACACCTCAAATCCATAGTTCAAATCTCATAGGTGACTATTCCATATCTTAGTCCATGATTACATGATATCTAAGGAAATCTAGTTGGGCTTCAACCAAAATGGGCTAACTAGGCTAACTAAATATGGGCATGATCGTTTGGCATCAAGTACCACGTGTGGGTCCCAAATCATTAGGTGGAAAAATCAATTTTCACAATTGACGGAAACTGCACTGCACTGGGCGAAGTCGCTCGATCGAAAATAAAGTCGCTCGATCGACTTCGACCTATAATCGCTCGATCGACCAGAAAGTTGCTCGATCGACTTCACTTTACTGATCCAACTCTTTACATGCATAACTATATAACTCAATTAGACTAAGAGCAATTCTTAAGTCTTATATTTATGCACATATTTTGATAACTTAAGTGGGTTGTCTTTCTCGGGTATTACAGAAATGAGAAAATGAGGGTTTAAGAAGTGAGGGTTTCGGTGTGTTGGGGGAAACTCTCAAGTTTTTGAAAAACATGAGAGAAGAAACAACAGTCTAGGCTTTTAAAATCGGTCACGTGATTTACTGGGCGAAGCCGATCGATCTATTTTAAAATCAGTCGATTGATTTTTTTTTTAATACCCTAATATACATAAATCAATAGGTGGAAAAAAATTTATGCAAAATAGATGGGATCCATTAGATCAATGGACTCCACATCTGCGTTATTCTAAATACCTTGAATGTAGGGTTTTAGTCTCTAGCCATTGACTTTAAAAATTTGGCCATACTTCGAACTTCTTAACTCAACAGCTCCGTGAGGGGATATGGATATAACTATAAGAGGTCCATCCCATCTCGATCGGAGCTTACCAGGAAATAGGCTAAGTTTAGAATTATAAAGCCATACCCTTTGGTCTGGAATGAAAGTCTTAGGCCGGATGTGTTTATCATGAAATGCTTTGTTTTCTCCTTGTACATCCGTACACTTTTGTAAGCATCATTTCGCAACTCTTCAAGTTTGCTCAATTGTAACCGTCAATGAGATCCTGCAGATTTCATATCAAAATTAAAAGTCTTTACAGCCCACCAAGCCTTATGCTCTAACTCAATAGGCAGATGGTACGCCTTGCCTTAAACAAGCCAATATGGCGACATGCCAATAGGTGTCTTGAACGCTGTACGGTAGGCCTATAATGCATCATTGAGTCGCAAGGACCAATTCTTGTGATCCGGCCGAACCGTTTTCTCTAAAATACGCTTAACTTCCCTATTGGATAATTCTACTTGACCACTAGTCTGAGGATGGTAGGGTGTGGCAATTTTGTGAGTGACAGAATATTTGACAAGCAAGGTTTTCATAAACCTATTACAAAAATGTTTTCTGCCATCACTAATAATTGCACGAGGCATACCAAATCTACAAAAGATGTTTGCCTTAATGAACTTCACAACGACCTTATGATCATTGATCCTGGTAGCCACAGCCTCTATCCATTTGGATACATAGTCCACCGCCACTAAAATGTATTCGAATCCGAAAGAAGGCTGGAAAGGGCCCATGAAGTCTATCCCCCACACATCAAAAATTTCAACAATTAAGATGGGGCTTAGAGGCATCATGTCCCTTTGGGATATTGTTCCAAGGCTTTGACATCTATCACACGCCTGACAAAACTTAAAAGCATCTGTTAGTATTTTGGCCTAATTCTGGACAAAATCACTTGTGTGTGTAAAGATGATGTAAACAGGGATTCTACTACTAAGAGCACTCTTAGAAGACTTTGCACTGCGTGAAAGATCGAAGATTTCGGTTCCCTGTCAGCCGTCCAGACGATCGAGCCATCCCGTCCGGACACCCATCTGACCACTGTTCCATCCTTCCGGACGACATGCCATACCGTCTGGACGCCAATCAGACCAAGCATCATCCGTCTGGACGAAGTGCATTTCCGTCCGGACGATATCCATTTCCGTCCGGACCCTACAGTGTGTCGAGAAGTTTCTATCCAGCTTGCATCCGTCCGAACAACTCAGCAGCACGTTCGGACGCCTATCAGTACTCAACCAGCTTCAGATTCTGTCCAAGTTCAAATATGGGAAGACTGATTCAACAGTCCGAACGATGTGGTATCCCGTCCGGACGCGCGTCTCCTTAAGGCAAGAATCACAATTCAAATATCACCGTTCGGACGACAGTCAGCCTTGGTCCGAAGGTGCGTGCAACTAATATGGAAATTGCCAATTCAACTTCAACCCTCCGGACGTGCGCATAGCAGATATGAAAATTGTGTGTTGAAGTTCAGCCGTCCGGACGCTCATCCCCCATGGTCTGGACGCGCGAAGCCTTATAAGGAAATTACTTGCAGCGGACGTGCGACCGTCCGAACGATGTGCCATCCGGTCCATACATGGCTCTTAAACAGGAAAGATTTCTCAGTGAAATTTTCAAAAAATCCTGTCGTACAGTTGTCTGTCCGGACGGCCATGACCACCGTCCAGACGGCGCCCAGCTATATTTTGCCTGACACTCATTTGAGCCCCCATCCTATAAATAGAGGCCCCTGGGCATTGAGAACTACAAGAATTCGGTATTGAATTCCACAATTGCTTAGAGACGTGATTTTTCCTCTAAAGCCATTGCAAGGGTATTGTTGCTGTGCTACATATGAAGTCTATCTTAGGGGTTGGCCCTAAGGTAAAGGATTCCATTGAAGACCCCTTCAGGTAGGAGACCTGGTTGGGAAGCGTTCGTGTTGGGTTACACGTTAGAGAGCAAGGTACGATCACTGCATCGGGTATATGTGAGTGTTACTATCTTGTATCTAGCTTTGTCTTCTAAATAGTGGAATTCTTGGGTTTGGCTGCCCCGGAGTGATGTTTCTCTTGATTGAGTTTCCACTTCGTCAACAAAAATCTCTGTGTCATTTACTTTCCGCTGTGCTTATTTTTGTTAACACTTTGTGCACACACTTGCCTTTTATTTAGAAGTCAATTTCAATTTTCAATTGGTATCAGAGCTTGGTACACTCTGTGTAGATTTAATTCTTGAGTGTTATTTTTTTGTTGACTTCTATATTACGTCTCAAACTCTTAATTTTGTTCCTGCCTTTGATGGTACGAACTATGACTATTGGAAGGCACGTATGCGTTTCTTTTTGAAATCTATTGACTGTTGGGGTATTGTTGAAACTGGTTGGACTAAACCAGAGGATGCAACACCTGAACTAGTCCCTCAAAAGAACGCATGCCTTTCAAATGATAAAGCCCTCCATGCTCTATGCCAGGCATTTTCTCCATCTGAATCAGCAAAAATTTCAAATTGTGAATCAGTTCAAGAAGCATGGCAAATCTTGGAAACAACATACGAAGGCACGAAACTTGTTAAATCTGCCAAACTTCAAATGTTGATTTCGAGATTTGAAATAATTAAGATGTTGGAAGAAGAGACTTTTGGAGAGTTTTACTCCAAGATGAGTGACCTGAGGAACTCCATGGTGGGTCTCGGGAAACCTATCTCGGATGTAAAACTCATCCGAAAGATTCTAAGATCTTTTCCTGAGCGTTTCAGGATCAAGGTGACCACCATTGAGGAAAGCAAGGATCTTGAGGAAATGAAGATTGAAGAGCTGGTAGGATCTCTTCAAACATATGAGCTGTCTCTGACCCCAGTCAAGAAGTTGAAGACCATTGCCCTAAAGGCTTCCAAGAAGAAGGTAGAAGCCTCATCTGAAGATGACTCTGAGGATGAAGAAAAAGTTGTGGCTATGTTAGCCAAGAATTTCAGAAGACTAATGAAAGATGATCGGTTCAAGAAGAAGTTTTATGAAAGAGTAAAGAAACCTCCCAGAGAAGCTGAACCTGAGGAAGAAGTGATAAGTGCTGAATGTTACACATTCAAGCTCCTTAATTTACATATGTTAAGCTCTTAGTTTTGTTATAGTTTGATGTTTTGTGCTTTCTTGTATTTTACAGGTTTTGGAAGTAAATCCATCAAATTCCAAGATTATAACGAAGTCGGCAAACTCACTTTTGGATAGATTCAACTCCAAATCAATTTTGAATTTAAGAAAAGAGAAGTCGGCAAAAATTCGTTATTTTTGGAAAGAATCCAGAATGAGCATGTATTAGTAATTTAATCATAACTTTCTTCTCAAGTATCAGATTGCAACAAAATATATGGCATTGGAAATATAATAAGATATTCAACAAATATGTTAGAAATAGGTTTTTTCTAATTCGGACGTTTACCATACCAAAATCGCCCCGCAACAAAAGACCACAAATCTGTACAAATTTTGGAATCCTTTTCCTACTTGGATAGAAATTTCAGAAAAGGAAAAGACTTGTAATTATTCTATTTGGACTAGAAGACCTATTTATAATTGTTCTAGGATTTCTAGAGCTTCTAGAGCTTCTCTAATCCCTATAAATAGGCCTCTAGCCTTTGAAGAAAAAGACACACAAGCTTTGAGGAAGAATCAAAAGCTACATTGAGAAGGAGGTTCTTTCTAGTTTTTATTTTCTTTCTTCCTTTATTTATTTTTTGTATGTATATAATTTTATTTTATATTAGTTGTAACTAATACTTTAGTTAGGGCTCGATTGAAGCCCTAATCATGTCTCTTTAAGTCTTTCAATTTGCTTTGCTACAATTTATATATTGATACTTAACTTGATTAATTCTAGTTTCTTGAATTCCTCCCATGTTTATGTTTGGCCATCATATGCATGTGGTATGGATTTGTTATTTATGTCAATTTGGATGACCGAGTCCTGGGCATAATAGAGTAACGAAAGAACCTCGACACAGGTTCTTGGATTAATCAACATAAAGACAACTGGAACAGATACCATGTTCCAATCTGAATGTGTTTACCGATTTCCATAGATTTATGCTTTCTTGAAGAACAACTTAGTAGATACCATGCTAAATCCTTCAAGGAAGAAAAGAGTTAGAGTAGATACCATGCCTAACTCGTTGCTTAGGGAAATCAATAGCTTTAGGAGAAGATACAATTCCCTTGTGGCTGGTAAGCATTAAGCATCATGTTATGATTGTAGTATTGTGCATATTGCGAATCTTATTTGAGTATGATTAGCGTTGGATATTGAAGCCCTACCTTTTCTTCATAGTATTTTTAATTCAATCTTTTATCCCGTCTTATTTAACATATCGCTTTTAGGAATTTCTCTTTAAATACAATTTATACCAATCCTCGTGGGAATGATCTCGTATTTGTCTACTATACTATTGTTTTGATCTTGTGCACTTGCGAGTAAAACGTACAAGTGTTTGCCTATTTATTTAGGTAGATATTTGCACAACAAGAAGAGAAGAAAGACCCCAGAGGACCCCGATGTTTTTAATGCTCAGGCTTTGGGCATATCCGGGATGATTGTGGGAATCTTAAGAAGGACAAAGGGAAGGCATACAACGTGACTCTCAGTGATGAGTCAGAAGAAGACACTCCAGAGTCTGAAAATTTTTTGGCCTTTGTAGCCCCACATGTTGAAGAAGACTCGTATTACTCGGAGCATAGTGATAATGAGGAAGAGCTCAAGGAAGCCTACAAGACACTCTATTTAGAGTATGAAACGCTGAGGGAAGGTTGTAAGCAGCACCTCTATGATTTGAACACCTTGCAAACTGAAAATAGTTCATTGCTGCTGAGAATACAAGAGCTCGAGGAAAAGCTACTAGAGACACAGCTCCAACTAGAGAGAGTCACTGTTGAAAAGCTGACTCGTATGCTGTCTATCCAGAAGTGCCCAACTGACAAGACTGGTCTCCGGTATGTAGCTTCCTCTTCTGATGCTCTCTCTTCCTCAAAGACTGTGTTTGTGAAGCCTACAGTCTTAGAGCCTCCTCCCACTGTTGAAGATAAAAGGAAGGACAAGGTCAACGATGATGTTCTAGGCACTCATGAGCCTCATTCCATTAGAAGACCCCCTATATGCCACCATTGCGGTCTAAGTGGGCATGTTCGTCCTCACTACTCCCTCTTGAAAGCACAAAATGCCAAAGCCAAGAAAGAAGTGCCAAGAAAAGCTCATCATGGCACTAGACCTGCGGCCTAGCATCAGACTCCGTGGCATCACGCACCTTATCAAGCACCATGGAGACAAGCACCAAGGCATCAAGCTCATCAATATCAAGCACCTTGGTCTCATGCTCCTTGGGTACAGGCATCTTAGCATCAGTGGCCTCAGTAACGGTTTGCACCGGCCAAGCACCTTAGAAGGCCACCGAAGGTGGAAGCAGATCAACACCACAATGAGCCACCTATCTGGATGCAGAATATGATGGAGTGGATGATGACGTCATACCAGCAACCACCCACAAGAAGGCAGGCTTGGATCAAGAAGGACCGTCACCCCATGAGGGGGAACAGACGCACCTAGCAGGTTCGGGTGTTCATGCCTAGGATTTGGTTCCTAATCCTATGGCATCAGGTTTGATTGCTTATTTTGCTGTCATATTTTATTTGCAATCTAGGAACCAGTGGTACTTTGTTTTTGCCACCTATATTTTTTGTTTGGAGATATTTGCAAGTGTTTATTGGGGAAGAATGAAAAAGCAGGTCGAGCGACTGTTTTTCTGTATTGGCATCATCAGGTTTGATCTTGTCTTGCATATGATATTTTTTCCATATTGCATTTTTTAATAAATAATAAAATAAAATTTTGGGAGGTTGTAGCAGGTTGGTCCCTTCTAAGGTATGTCAGCTCTCTCATGCATTTTACTTGGATTATTAGTTCACTATGCATTGATGAATTACTCTTACATATGGTTGAGAACACAAATCTGACATATGCAAAGGTTTCCTGCTCACTTGTTTTGATTGATAGCTTCTTTTCTCATGCGATGAAAAATGTGCACTATCTCTGACTCCCCCATAAGGTACATCTTTCCTTTTCTGACTTTTTGTTTCTAGAAATTCTGGATAAGAGAAGAAGTTTTTCATAAGATGACCAAATTGACCACATGCTAGTTGAACCTAGCACCTATAAACTCTGGCATTCCCTTTAGTTTGCAGCACCATAAGAAACAAGCAGTTAATCATATGAATTTTGTGCTTTAAAGTGTATATTAACTGCTTATGTGCTACATTTTCTTTATGCCTTGCCCTCTACGTGCAAGTAAAACATTTACGTTGTCCTTCATGGTACAAGTAAATCACTTCGGTGCTGCATCTCAGGGGAAGTGTATCAGATGAGGGTGGCTAGGCCCTAGTAAGGTTTGAATTTTGGCTTATCCTCCATTTATTTTCTCTCCTGTCTAGGAAAATCTGGTTGCTATTGGTCACAATATTGAAAGTCATACCTTATGGGAAAAGGTCTTCACACACCCACACATTGCATTAGCTAATAGCGCTACTTTCGTTATTCGTTTTGCAAGGGAATCTCTGCCTATCTTATCCTTGTCTATCGACTATATGTTTGGATAATTTTGACATGCTTTGTGACTAATTTCTCAAGACAGGGATACATGCGTGTGCTCTTATACTTGTGAAGGACCTAACCATGCTGCTCCTTTTTCTTCCATTCAGCTTGATGCTTCCCTTCCTTTTGTCTGTAAAACATTTTTGACTTATATTACTCTGTTTCTCGGGTCCTTCTGAACTGTTAGGGGGAGTAATTCTTATTACAGTTGGTTTTTATTACTCTGTTTTACCCTTTGTCCCTTTGTGACAAAAAGGGGGAGTAATTTTTGGGTTTGGATCGGGAATGTATTTTCAAACCGGTCAAGTGATTTTTATCCCAGAATGGCCAAAGGGGGAGTTTGTTAGTATTTTGGCCTCGTTCTGGACAAAATCACTTGTGTGTGTAAAGATGATGTAAACAGGGATTCTACTATTCAGAGCACTCTTAGAAGACTTTGCACTGCATGAAAGATCAAAGATTTTGGTTCTCTGTCAGCCGTTCGGACAATCGAGCCATCCCTTCCGGACGCCCATCTGACCACTGTTCCATCCATTCGGACGACGTGCCATACCGTTCGGATGCCAGTCAGACCAATCAATATCCGTCCGGACCCTACACTGTGTCGAGAAGTTTCTATCCAGCTTACATCCGTTCGGATAACTCAGTAAAACGTCATGACGCCTATCAATACTCGACTAGCTTCAGATTCTTTCCAAGTTCAAATATGGGAAGACTGATTCAACCGTCCAGACGATGTGGTATCCCCTCTGGACGCGCGTCTCCATAAGGCAAGAATCGTAATTCAAATATCACCGTCTAGACGACATTCAGCCTTGGTCCGGACGCGCGTGCAACTAATATGGAAATTGCCAATTCGACTTCAACCATCCGGACGACTTCCTCTAATGGTCCAGATGCGCGCATAGTAGATATGAAAATTGTGTGTTGAAGTTCAGCCGTCCGGACGCTCATCCCCTATGGTCCAAACATGCGAAGCCTTATAAGGAAATTACTTGCAGATGACGTGCGACCGTCCGAACGGTGTGACATCCCGTCCGGACGCCACTCTTAAACAGGAAAGATTTCTCAGCGAAATTTTTGGAAAATCCTGTCGCATAGTTGTCCGTCCGGACGGCCATGACCACTGTCCGGACGGCGCCCAACTATATTTTGCCTGACGTTCATTTGAGCCCCCAGCCTATAAATAGAGGTGTAGCGCCCCAGATTTTAAGTAATTATATAAAATGTCTTAAATTAGGATTTAAGACCGAATAAAATAGACAAGTCTAGAATTGGCATTCAATTCTACAGACTCGACGCTTGAACGGCTTAATACTGTTGGAAACAATATTCACATCCATCAGTTAGTAAAATACGTGGCTTTAAACACTGTATTTTTAATCCCCGATACATAATAAGGAATACATGGATATTTATGAAAATAAATATTCATTGGTCTTATTATTTATAAACTGTAATTTTATAAATGAAGAATAATATTATTATACTCTAATAATATTACAAGACTAATTAATAGACAGACTGAATTAATCAGTGGATTAATTGATGCGATAATATTATCGAATAATATTAATGTGTAATATTTACTGTACGTAATATTATTGTATAATAATAAAAAATTATATTTATATATTTGCAATGTCTATATTGATGGTGTAATAATATTATTGAGGTAATAATATTGACAATGAAACGAATTAGAATCAAAACGGTCTTAGTTTATAATTTTAAGGAATTATACATAAATGGTAAAGATCAAAGTAAAAATATCAACAGATAAAATATCTAGTGATATTCTTATAAGAGATATTTTTATGGAAGATATTTGTGTGAAAACTTAAATATTAAGTTATATAGAAATATCTACTGATATTTTACTAAGTTTAAGCAATAAGTTTTAGGAAAAAAAATATCTAATCCTATCTTTTATAAAATAAACCACACCTCTCAGTAAAAATGCACACCCGGCTCCTCTTCTTTCCTCTTTACTTCTTCATTCTTCTTCCTTCTTCATTCCTCTTCTCTGTTCTTCTTGCCCGAAAACAGAGACAGCGAGAGGGAGAGAGAGACTTGAGAAATGGAGAGAGAGATGTCGAGAGAGAGACAGAGAGGGACCAAGAGATCGGGAGAGGGAGCCGAGCCCAGTAGCTCGGACCGGTGGACCCGTGAGCCCAGGGAGCTCCGATCCTCCGTGATCGGTGGCTGGGATTGAAATCCGGCGCTGGAAGAGCTTCGGCGGAACCTAGGGGTTTGAATCCGCAACCCGTCAAACTCGAGAAAGAAAACCCGCGACCCACAAGCTAAACCCGACAGATCCGGGAGAATCCGTGTGACCCGATCCTTCCGGAGGTCCGATCCTCCATGTCCGGCGGTTCTAACGGCGGTTTCCGGTGAGCCGTGACCTGTGTGCAGCAACCCAGACGAAGACCCGAAGGCCCGTGACCCAAAACTCGACCCGGTGACCCGTCAGACCGAGAGGAAGACCCGGTTCTTCTTTTGCGTTTTCCGGCGGCTTTTCTGGCAGAATCAGTGGCTTTCTCCGGTGAATTTGCTATGAAAAATCCTTGGGGTAATTTCTAACAACCTATGATGATTAATTTTTGTGGATTGGTTTAGTTATTAAGGAATTAGGGTTTGATGATTTTTGGGCATTTTTAGAATTGAAATTGAATCTCTGTTTTTGATCAAATGCTCAATGTTTTTGTGCTAGCCGAATAGTGGTGATTTTAGGATGGATCTCCTGTTTTGATTTAGGGTTTATGCGTGTGTGGTGTTCGGTGGCTGTAAATTCCAGTGATGTGTGTGTTTTAGGACCGGATGTGTGTTAGTGTTGGCTGATTTAGAGTGTGTGGATTGTGGGCAGTGTATGTAGTTGTTAGACTTGTGATATTTCCTGTTGATGTTTTACTTTGCTATGTTTTCTGGCCTTGACTGGTTGCTGGGGTTGAGTAGTTGGGATCCTCTGTTTTGAGTGTTGAGAAATCTCAGTGGGTGTGCTAAACTGTGAAGGATTTTCTGTGTTGTGGATTTTAGTTGGATAGGTGTTTTGTTCTCCTGTTTTGTGCTGGCCGGCTGGTGTAAAGATTTTTGTGTATGTCCTAAAATGTTATCTGTTTTGGGATGATTTGGCCAAGTGTGTGTGTGGGTGGGCTAAATTGGGGTGTTGGCTGGATTGTTGGCTGATTGGATATATAGACATATTATGGTGAGATGGGTGTTCAATTGGATTATTTGCTGCCTTGGTAATGGGAGATTTAATGAGTTGGCAGATTAAATGGATAAGTGAAGAGTTTGCTGATTTTCTGATTATAAGTTTTGTTAATGAATTTAGTTATATTGAAGATGGGACATATGGTATTGATAGGATGATTTTGGTAGATTTATTGTGATTAGCTGTGTATGAGCTGATTTGGAGTTGTTGGAAACGTTTAGTGTTCTTGCCGGCTATGTAGGGTATTGAGCAGTAATTTGTGATTTTCTTGTGTATGTGTTTTGGTTGTTCTTGGTGGAATCGATCTAGAACAAAAATTGGATTCCCTGTTTTTGGTGTTAGCTGTGAGGTGGATTCGATTATATGGAAGTGGTAATTGGTAATTGATTTTATATGATTCGATTTCTTTAATTAAAGCTTGGTTATATAATCTAAGGAGAATATATGAATATTGTTATAGAATGGTTATATGATTTAAATATGAGAACATGTTCATATGTTGAGTTCTCTTTAATTATAATTATGTTCAAATATCTTTTCTGGTTGGTTGTGTATTATGGTTAAAAGCTTTTGAAGTTGACAATGTGGTAATAATACCTTACTAAAAATATGCATGGGTTTCTTTATGACTAATTGATCTATGCTTTGGAAATGAAGTATAATATTTTAGCTGTGTTCTTTGTTATGATAGGAATATAGATTATAGTATTAATGTTTGGAAATTAACATGTTGAATTCTAGTCATGATGATTGCTTCTATGTATGTGTATATGTATAAAAATGGAATTCATGTTTAGGCAAGAGTTTCTAGAAAGAAACGATATTGACCTTGTATGCACATGTATATGTATTTGCTGCAAATGATGAACTGTGACTGCACGAAAGGGCAGTAAGTATAAATTACTTACTGAGGGTAGTACTACTGGATTTCAGTAGCGTTGTGTTTATGTTTTATTTTAATTGGATGCGTGTGACTGATTATTGCATACTGTTAATAATCAACTTATTAATATTGGGCGCGACGTCTCCCAAAGGTTCAGGATGGGAAATGTGCTTGAAACCGAAAACACAATAATTCATATTGATTGGGACGGCTTTCAAAGTGCTAGTAGAGTGACGTGGAACGTACTCTGCTAGTGCGAAAATAAGTTAATCAAAATGTAATGTAGAGGGGACGGCCTCGAGAAAGACGTTGACCTGGGGGACGGCCCTTATAAGAGAGGAGTACAATGACTATATTAAATTGTTAAACTTTGCATGAAAACTATCACTACATCATTATGTCATATCTCTGTTCCTTAAATAACGCATAAATCATGATGTTGTTGAATGACAGTTAGCTCACTTATGGAACTATGGGATTGTGGCGGTAACCACCTTCTCATAGATGTTTGCGCAGGTTCTGAAGATTATGGATTGGATTAATTGCTAGCTTAAGAGATTTAAAGTTGTGTAGTTAGGATTTTAGTACTTTGTACTCATAAATGTTTGTACTATTTGCATGTAACATGTTTAGACATTTACTTGTATTTATTAAGTTCCATGTATGGTTTAGTGTCATATGTGACACATTTTTCTTTGTAAATAGTGTAAAGACTTTTAATGTATTTCTAGAGGATGTCAGTTAAAGCTCTAAATGTATTGTAAGGGAATTGTCCCTAATGTTTGAAAAAAAAAAGATATTCGTATTTTCCGCTGCCAGATTTATCATCTCTGAATGGTTAATGTCACGTAATTATCCAGATATAATTACTTACGTTTTTTTGTAAAAAACGGGTCGTTACAAGAGGCCCATGGGCATTGAGAACTGCAAGAATTCAGTATTGAATTCCACAACTGCTCAGAGACGTGATTTTTCCTCTGAAGCCATTGCAAGTGCATTGTTGCTGCCCTACATCTGAAGTCTATCTTAGGGGTTGACCCCAAAGTAAAGGATTCCATTGAAGACCTCTTCAGGTAGGAGACCTGGTTGGGAAGCATTCGTGTTGGGTTACATGTTAGAGAGCAAGGTACGACCACTGCAGTGGGTATATGTGAGTGTTACTATCTTGTATCTTGCTTTGTCTTCTGAATAGTCGAATTCCTAGGTTTGGCTGCCCTAGAGTGGTTTTTCTCTTGATTGAATTTCCACTTCGTCAACAAAAATCTCTGTGTCATTTACTTTCCGTTGTGCTTATTTTTGTTGACTCTTTGTGCACACACTTGCCTTTTATTTAGAAGTCAATTTTAATTTTTAGCATCCTTAAATAAGGATGGCCAAAAGAATCCACTCTGTAAAACCTTCGCCGCTGTCTTTTGAGCACTAAAATGTCCTCCACTTGCCAGATTGTGGCAAAATGTGAGGATGCTATTAATTTCACTCCGGGGCACACATCAATGAATAATTTGATCATCACAATACTTAAAAACTTGAAGATCCTTCCTAAAGGAGGATCGAATCTGCTTCAAGAAATGGTCTTTTGTTAGCTTTGACCAATAAGAAGGAATTTTACTTGTAGCTAGGTAATTGACAATGTCAGCGTACCAACGAATTTCTTGAGGTGTGATCTCAAATAGTTGCTCATCTAGAAAGGAATCATGAATTGGAATGAGAGATGACCCTATAAAAATCTGAGAAAGATGGTCCGCTACAGCATTGTCAGATCCCTTTTTATCCCGTATCTCTAAATCAAACTCTTGCAATAAGAGTATCCATCTAATAGAACGGGCTTTGTTTCCTTCTTTGCCATTAAATGCCTTAGAGCAGCATGATTAGAGTATATAATGACCTTGGATCCTAAGAGATAGGAACAAAATTTGTCCAAGGCAAAGACCACTACTAACAACTCCTTTTTTGTTGTGGTATAATTCACTTGAGCTTTTAAGAGAGTTTTGCTAGCATAATAAATAGCGTGAGGGAGCTTGTCCTCATGTTGGCCTAAGACGGCACCCACATCATAGTCAGATTCGTCGCACATGATCTCAAAAGGAGGAGACCAGTTGGGAGCCTTCATAATTGGGGCAGAGGATAAAAGAGCACGGATTTTCTTGAATGCCTCAAGACAAGCTTCATCAAAATTAAACGAAGTCTCCTTGGCAAGAAGATTGCACAAGGGTCGGGAAATTTTGCTTAAATCTTTAATGAAGCGAAGATAAAAGTTGGCATGTCCGAGAAATGAGTGAATTTGCCTTACCGTGGTAGGTGGTGTAAGTTTTGAAATTAGCTCCACTTTCGCTTTGTCTATTTCTATCCCTCTTTTGGACACTATGTGTCCCAAAACAATTCCTTCTTGAACCATAAAATGGCTCTTTTCCCAACTTAAAATTAAATTTGTCTCCTTGCATTTTTGAAGAACGAGTGAAAGGTTATGGAGACATTTATTAAACGTAGGTCCAAACACTAAAAAATCGTCCATGAACACTTCAAGAAATATTTCTACCATATCTGAAAAGATAGACATCATACACCTTTGAAATGTTGCAGGTGCATTACATAACCCAAAGGGCATGCATATATATGCAAGGGTATAACAACCTGCTTTTTACGAAAAGGCGTAAGTAATTATATCTGGATAATTACGTCTCATTACTACTTCAGAAACGATAAATCTCGCAGCAGAAAAATACAAATATCTTTTTTCTTTTTTTCTTTACAAACATCAGGGACAATTCCCTTACAATACATATAGAGCTTTAACTAAAATTCCTCTAGACATATATTAAAAATCCTTTACACTAATTACAATGAAACATGTGTCACATATGACACAAAAGCATACATGGAAAGTTTACTAAATACAAGTAAATTCTTAAACATGTTACATACAAAATAGTACAAACACTGATAAGTACAAAGCACTAAAATCCTAACTACATAGCTGTAGATCTCTTAAGCTCGAAGTTAATCCAATCCATAATCTTCAAAACCTGCGCAAACATCTATGAGACGGTGGTTATCACCACAACCCCATAGTTCCAAAAGTGAGCTAACTGTCATTCAACAACATTATGATTTATGCTTTATTTAAGGAACAGAGATAACATAATGATGAGATGACAGTTTTCTATGCAAAGTTTTAAGCAGTTGAATATACTCAATGCACTCCACTCGTTTGAAGCCGTTAACTTGGTAAGCGCCTTTCTCGAGGACGTTCCCTCTACATTACATTTTGATTAGCTTATTTTCGAACTAGCAGAGTACGTCCCACGTCACTCTACTAGCACTTTGAGAGACGTTGACTCCAATATGAATTATTACGTTTTTTGGTTTCAGGCACTATTCCCATCCAGAACCTTTGGGAGACGTTGACTCCCAATATTTATAGGTTGATTATTAATAGTATGCAATAATCATTCACACGCATCCAATTAAAATAAAACATAAAAATAAAACTATAGAAATTCAGTACTACCCTCAGTAAATAATTTATAATTACAGCCCTTTTGTGCAATTGCAGTTCATCATCTGCATGAAATACATATATATGTGCATAGAAGGTTAATATCATTACTTTTAGAAATTCATGCCTAAATATGAATCCTAAAGTCACATATATGCATACTTAGGAGCAATTATCTATTAATTGGAAAATCATTCACATTTATTAATACTTAACATAACAAGGTTAAGTCCCAATATTATTTTTCAACAATAATACCTAATCATTTTTAGGGAACATCAATCCAAGCACTAAACCAACTAACAAAGACATCCATTTTAAAACATATTAACTCTAACAATTATTTCAACCAACATATATTAGAAATTACAGCAAAACAGCATACTCAAATTTCCACAATTAATTTCATATCAAACCATATATCAACTCAACAACAATACTCATATATTTTCCTTAGATTATAACACTCATGTACATAATACTCAAACACTGCCTATTAAAAGAATTCCTTTTAAAAACACCATTATCTAATTATTAACATCTTTAGGATAAAAACACCACATAAATTATATTTGACGAGTAAACCAAAACACCAATAACACATGCGTATATCCAATTCTAGAAATTACAAGCACCCGAGTAAAATATCACATACTAATTATTAACAATCAAACATAATCCCTATTACACTTAGCTTCAACCGAGATAGGAAACATATCCAATATTGGTTTAACCAAACAGTACCAACATCATCTATAATTCCTAGAACACCCAAAGCATGTCTCATAACACTCACATACACGTAACCAAAATACATCATAGTAACATACGGCCACTCCAAAACACCTATAGCCAACACATAATCAATTGATCTACGAATCTGTACACACTATAGTCAAAACAGGGGAAAAACACCACATACACCCATCCGGTCAAAATCATCAAAATACACTCAACCTATACTGCTACACAGTCAGTTCTAACTCTAGAATTAACATAATCTAAAACAGGGACCCAAAATCAATATACTCATCACTGGCCGGAACAACCATACACCATCCCCGAATCGGTTAAAATAGGAAACTAAACCAAACCTACAAATCAATCCATACACAACCAATAACAGAGACAATTTCAACATCAAATCATCAATAACCTATAATCAACACAAACAGGAACCCAAAACCTAAAGATTTGAATCAACACAATTGGATCAGGGCAACACAAGCAATCAACCGGCCAATCCATAGAGAACCCACAAAAATCATTAAACCCTAATTCAACAATAAGCAAATCAATCCACAAAATTATAGGATTTATATACTTTGGGAATTTTCCTTAAAAATCCATCAGAAATCACCTCTGATTTTGCCGGAAAACGCACATGGAGGACTAGGTCTTCCTCTTGGGTTCAGCAAGTCATGGGTCACGGGTTGCTAGGGTCATCAGGTCATCAGGTTCGACGGAAATCGCTACTGGGACCGCCGGATTTTGACTCTAGCCGCCGGTCATGGAGGATTGGACTTCCCCTGGGCTACGGGTACTTCGGTTCCATCTCCAGCTCCCTCTGGCTCTCGGGTCTCTCCTCTCTCTCTCTCTCGAGTCTCATCTCTCTCAATCTCTCGATCTCACTCTCTCGTCTCTCTCTCTCTCTCTTTGTGTTCGACAAGAAGAAGAAGAAAGAAGAAAGAAGAAGAAGAAAGAAGTCAAGAGAAGTAAGAAAGAAGAAGAAGAGTGGTGCGTTGGTTTATAGACTGAGCGTGGGGGGTGAGTCACGGGCTGAGTCATCAAATGCAATGATGACTTATCAAAATATCCACGGATATTTTGATTAACCTATGGTTAAATTTTATCTTAGTTAATGAACCTGGGTTAATCCATAGATATTTATTTAAAACTTACTATTTACATTTTTACCATAGATATTTCTAGATATTTTCACATCGGATTTTTTACCATTTTAATCTAACTCATTAAAATTACAATATAAGTCCATTTTGAGTCTAGTTCGTTTCATTGTTAATATTATTATCTCAATAATATCATAACACCATAAATATATACCATATATATATATATATATATATATATATATATATATATATATATATATATATATATATATATATATATATATATATATTACACAATAATATTACACACAGTAAATATTACATATTAATATTATTCAACAATATTATCATATCAATTAATCCACTGATAATTCACTCTGTCTATTTATTAATCCTATAATATTATTAGAGTCTAATAATATCATTCTTTATTTATAAAATCATGGTTTATAAATAATAAAACCAAAGAATATTTATTTTTATAAATATTCATGTATTCCTTATTATTTATCAGGGATTGAAATATCGTGTTTAAAGCCACGTATTTTATTAACTATTGAATGCAAATATTGTTTCGTACAATATTAAGCCGTTCAAATGTCGAGTCTTGAGAATCGAACGTCAATCCTAGACTTGTCTATTTTACTCAGACTTAAATTCTAATTTAAGACATTTTATTTAATTACTTAAAATATGTGGCGCTACAAAAGGTACCTAAAGGATAGGTGAAAGTCGTCTTTTCTTGATCTTGGGGACCAATGGCCACTTGATTATAGCCTAAATAACTATCCAGGAAGCAGTAATAACTTTGGCTAGCAAGACGTTCTAGGATTTGATCAATGAACGGCAGTGGAAAATGATCCGTCCTAGTTGTGGAGTTGAGTTTCCTATAATCTATGCAAACACGCCATCTAGTGGTCATGCGTTGCAGAAATAGGTCACCAGATGAATTCTCAACCACGGTGATACCAGATTTCTTGGGTACCACTTGTATGGGACTTACCCTTGTACTATCCGAGATGGGGTAAATGATACCCGCATCTAACAATTTAACCACCTCTTTCATAACTACGTCCTTCATGTTGGGATTTAATCTTTGTTGTGCCTCTCGGGGGGGCTTAGCATTGTCTTCCAAATGAATTTGGTGCATGCAAAAGGAGGGGTCAATCCCTTTCAAATCACCTACGCTCCAACCAATAGCCTCTTTGTGTTCCTTAAGAACCTCCAATAAACTGCTCTCTTGGTCATCTTGCAAATCAGACGCAATGATGACTAGGAGAGTGTCATTAGAACCTAAAAAAGCATACTTGAGCATTGCAGGAAGCTATTTTAACTCAAGTTTTGGTGGGAAAATAAGGGAAGGAATAGGAGGAATGCCTGACGTACTAGGTAAAGGCTCCTTTGGTAATCTCCATGGAGGAATGTCTATTGCGGCCGCAGTGTCAAGCAAGGAATTAACCTTGTCAACATAATGCTCCATGTCGAATTCTTCAAAATCAAAATGACACAGGCAAGCCTCTAACAGATCTTTCATCAAAAGGTGGGGGAGTGTGTCTTCCACAACATCTTCAATCTTGTCTAATAAGAAACACTCACTTGTATCCGATGGATGCTGAAAGTCATTGAAAATGTTAAGCCTTACTTTCATGTTCCCAAAGGTTACCTCCATCTCTTCGGTCCTCCAGTTTATGCATGCGTTAGTCATAGCTATGGAAGGACGTCCCAGGATGATAGGGATAAGCTTTGTGGGATCTAGGACAGGTTCTGTATCGAGAACAATAAAGTCAACTGGGAAACAGAACTTGTCCACTCTAATAATAACATCTTCAATGACACCACAAGGTTTCTTAACGGATTTGTTTGCAAGTTGTAAGACAACTGTCGTGGGTATTAATTCCCCTAATCCTAGTTGGACATAGACCGAGTAAGGTAACAAATTAACACTTGCGCCTAAATCTAGGAGGGCCTTCTCAATGGCATGGTCTCCAATGATACATGAAATAGTAGGAGCACCAGGGTCTTTGAGTTTGGGAGAAACGGTGTGTTGGATCAACGAACTCAATTGCTCGATTAGAATAATTTTCTCAGGACTACACTTCCTCATCTTTTTGGGTACATAAATCTTTTAAAAATTTAGTGTAAGATGGGATTTGTCGGATGGCATCGATGATGGGGATATTGATTTGTACCTATTTAAAAATATACATCATCTCTTGAAACTTTTCTCCTTGCTTTCCAGCACAAGGAGACTCCTTTAGACGTTTAGGGAATGGAGCTCCAGGCTCATAAGGTGTCTCATGAGTAGTCTTCAACTTCTCAGTAGGATTTTTTGGGGGCCAATTTGGATTTGGCAAGGGTTCATCCTCTTCAGTGGGTCCTTGTCCAACTTTATTATCAACTGTCTTTCCACTCCTCAATGTTGTAACCGCCTGGACTTGTTCATGGGTTCCGCTTCCGGAAGCATTCCTATTGATTATATATTGTCCCTTAGGTTTGGCTATGGTTGGGAGGGAAGTTTTCCTTCTCTTCTCTGGTTAAGTGCATTTTCCAGCTATCCAACTTGATCTTCTAACTTGGCAATTGATTGGGAATGAGAATACAACATTTGAGTATTCGCTTCCGAATTTCCAAGTGCAATCAATGCTTTCTACTCAAAAGCAGAATTCTTAGAAGGAAGGAGGAGCTGACTGGTATTGATATTGAGGGGGCTGATAATTGGAGGATGGTTATCGGATTGATTAGGAGGCAACGGGTGTGCCTGATTATGCAATCCTAAAGAAGGTCCTAAATTCCCTAGAGCTTGAGCTCGCCATGAGAAATTCTGATGATTTCTCCATCCAGGGTTATATGTATTAGAATACAGATCATTAACCGGCCTGGAGAAAGCTGGATTCACCTGCTCAGGAGGAACTTCTAAAAATTGTCCTATGATGGGACAATCTTTCGCCTGATGCGATGGTTTCGAGAAGAATGAACACACTTCTTCTGGAGTGGCTATGTGAGGGGCGATTGTAGGCGTAAAACCAGCGGCCATAATCTGATCTAACTTCCTTGATAAGGCATCCACCTTAGTATTCATGTCTACGGGCTGGCTTACTTAAAAAATGGTCTCACTTTTCTGGTTCTTAGACGTAGGTGTCCTACGACCGGATGATGAATGGTGCAAAGAGTTCTTAGCAAGATTATCAAAAAAGGTTCACGCATCATCCTCACTCTTCAACATAAAGGTACCTCCACACGAGGAATCTACCATCTGTCTATGAGGCTCAGTTAAGCCATCATAGAAGCATTGTACTAACTGCCACTTAGGAATAGCATGATGTGGACACTTTCGTAAACGGTCCTTCATCCTTTCCCAAGTCTCATGAAAAGGTTCTCCCTCTATCTATGAAAAACCTGTTATGGCTTTTCGTATTTGGCTAGTCTTCCTTATGGTAAAATATTTCTTGAGGAACTCGTGTTGCATTTGAGCCCAAGAAATAATGGAATTGGTCTCTAGGGAATCTAACCAATATTTCGCATTATCTTTTAGAGAGAACGGGAAAAGGCGCATCCCTAAAGCATCCTTGAAAAAGTTCTGCAACCACATGGTTGAGCAGATTTCAATAAACTCATCGAGATGCTTATAAAGGCCCTCGTTTGTAAGTCCATAGAAAGATGGAAACACTTGTATAATGCTGGACTTAATTTCATATTGAGGTGTCGTGATATTCGGCAGCTGCAGGCAAAAAGAAGGTGTGTATGTAAAGGGAACATAATGGTCCCTCAACCGCATGGGCGGTGGTGGTTCAGCCATATGGTCTTTAGAACGGGCTCTTCGAAGTGAGTTCTGTTTGGGTCTACGGCGTCTAGGAGTCCGTTCTATGTCTAGGTCGCTCGGATAAAGAGCCAAAGATAGCGAGTGGCAACCAAACATAAACTAATTAATTTAGAATAACAATAACTACAACACAGAAAAGCAACAAATCGAAAGAAAAATTTAGTAGAATACCGGTTCTTGCATTGATTCTAGTGTTGCAGCAGCTTCAGTGCTACTGGGTAAAATCGCTCGATCGATTTAGTTGTCGATCGAGCGATTTTTTTTTTCTCTGCAGAAAACAAAGGAATCGAGATAAATTTTACAGAGACTAATTGTTACCAAAATTGAAAACACAACAGTATCTACAGAATTGAAAAATATTCTGGAAAAAAAATGAAAAATTCTAAAATGATTAGTTACTGCCGTGAAACACAAGATGCAGTAGCGTCAGTACTACTGGAAGTGGATTGATTGATTAATATGTCGATCGATCAAAAATTGCTCGATCGATTAATATATTGATCGATCGTTTCTTTTCTGCAGAGGGAAAAAGAATGTAGACAGAGAACTGATCTTGGTTTGAAAACCAAAAAAAAAAAAAAAAATTGATAGAAAAACAATTTTATGCATAGATTTAAACAGTATTTATAGAATTAAACTAGATACAATCCTATATATTCCATAAACAACCGTTAATAATCCCCGGCAACGGTGCCAAAAATTGGTAGCATTTTTACTGATGACTAAAATTAGTAATTTTGGTTTTGAAAACTAAATCGGCTTTGAACGACTACGTGGATTTTAAAATTTATAATTGAACCACTCGCAATAGTACGAATCAGTTGTACTATAGTAAGGGTTATCGAACCACAAGGATTGGGGGGTTGTTTTGCGTAACGGAAGATATTATCCAATTTAACCTTGAAAAATATATTTTGTTTTAATTTTAAAAACTAAGTTAACACAAGCTAAGAAAAAAAAACGAAGAAACTTAGAGAAAGAAAATCTTAAGGTAATGATCGCATCAAATCCGCATACCAATGGAAAGCTTAAAGTCTAACATGAATCTTCCTAACATGCATGATATGAGCGTGTGATGGGTGTCAACCACACGACGACATCGACATAAAGATTACTTCGGTTAAGATGTAATAATAAGGCATCTTAGTTACACACCAATCACTACCACATAAAAGTTACACTACAATGGAAAAGCATTTAGACTACGAAAGGCGAGTAGTAATTAGTGTTCCCTATCATGCCCTATAAAACATCTTAATAAGCATACACAAAGTATGAAGTACTTTAATTAAGAAATAATGATAAGGCATTTTACGCATAACCCGTTCACCTAACATCTATTTGTGAATGAATCAAGACCCTTGGCATGCCCTATAAGATCCCCTAAAAAGCAAAACACGATTCATGTCAAACAGTACCATTGCATAGCCATTGTTTCCTCAATCACAGAAATCGGAAATGTTAGTTTAACTCAAGAAATCTAAGAACTCTCATAGACAAGAAGGGAAACAAAACTAAAGGAAGTAGAAAAGATTGCTGAAAATAAATAAGGAAAAGAATTGCATCAAAGTTGTAGCGCCCCAGATTTTAAGACATAAGGTTTAATGTCTTAAATTAGATTTAAGACCTAATAATAAGGCAAAAGAATAAATATGAATATTTATGAAAATAAATATTCATTGATTAAAAAAAAACGTTTATAGTTTCAATTCAATGAACGGACCTTAAACTTTGGAAGGACGGAAACAGGGTCAAACGAACTCCGTTTTGGTCGATTCAAAAACTGGGACGTTCGTCTTGAACTCCAAATTTCATGATTTTTGGACTTCTTTAAGAGTATAAAAACACCCGTGAATCATACTGCCCTTAACTAAGACGAGAATTCATATATATATAACATTTGTGGACCCATTTCTATTTCTTAAAGGACCATGTGTAGAACCCATATTCACGTTCTCTACTCTTTGTGCTTTAAGGAAAGGCTCATGATTAAGGTGACTTGGTGTTCCTCTTTGTTGTTCTTATTTTATTAATAACAAAATGATATTTGCTGCTTCTCCTTGCTAGAAAGAGATGTGCATGTGCTGCCATGTTTATTTTGATGCTTGTTGTCTTCAAAACAAGTGGGACGCATTCCTTCAATTAAGTGGACAGCAGCTCCATCACGCATGACTCCTTCTTCCTACTCATCACACCCCACCATCACAACTCATCACCTAGATGCAGAGAACCCACCCCAGCCATTAGATCATTTCCAACTCAAATGGATCTCTTTCTTGCTTCTAATAACCTTGCAACAGCTAGGCACTTAGCTGTTACTCCCCAAAATCGTTGGATAAACTTTACCCAAGTGATCCTAACCTCTCGTTTGTATAGAAATTGAGGTGCACGCCCCCTCTTCATTCACGCATAACCCTTCTCCCTTCTCTCAAATTTCTGCAACATCTCTCTCTCTTTTTTTCTTTTTGTTTTTTTCTGTTTTTACAGCAGCAAGAAGAGCTGGAACTCTAGCAAAAACTGAGTCATAACGAACTCGGATTGAGTCAAACCAAAAAGAGAAAGTGTTTGTCTTGAAGTCTTCTATCTACCCTCAAAATTTCACGTCAATCGGAGTAGGTTTGACCATCAAAAAGTAGGTCGGAGTAAGCTGCCCTCCATTTGGACGGAAATCCTGAATTCAAATAGATAGGACTTTTTGGTAAGTTGTTAAATAAGACTTTAATTTATTTTATATAATTTCCATGTTACTTGTTTTATGAGTTGTGTAAAGACCCAATAAGCTTAAGAGATAAAAAGAATTAAAATAAAAAGTAATATAAACAGCTTTTATATTTCAATGTCCTCATGACTTTCATGAGTTGATCGTATTTACTCTTATTGTCCTTATGATATATTTTAATCCTTCAAGTTCATATTTGGTGGTATTGGTCATATAGCCTCGTCATCAAATCATGAACCAAGGTTTTAAGATTGTTATAAGTGATCGTCTCAAACATAACGAAGTGATTGATAATAGTAAATATAAAGAGATGAGGGTCAATAAACAACGATTTGTTTGTTAGATAATTGATATATATATATATACACATATATATGGATGGATTTATATGCAGAAAAGAAGGCTAAGGAACTACACTAAGGAGTATAAGTATCTCTATACTTACTGAGGACGAAGCTGGTGGATTTTTCCATAATATTGTGTTTACTGCTTTATTTAATTTGTTTGTGCATGTGAATTTGCATGTTTTATATTTTAATTAAACTGATTAATAACAAAGTTGGTGAATGTAGCGGGGGGCGAAGGTATTGCCAGTGGGACCGTAGGTTCCCGTAAAAATCATAATAATCAAATGCTGTAACCGTAGGTTTACAGGCCAACTAGGACCTTAGGTTCCTAGCTCAAATAATTAAGCTTTAAGTGAGGAGACCGTAGGTTCTCACAACACGCTAATACGGACCATTGGTTCCATCACGAGAGGAGTGCAAAAGATAATAATTAAACCTTGCATATAAAACTGTCATATTACTGTTTTTATGGTTATGTATATATTCAATCTATGACTGTGATTAGCTACCATGGATCATATATTGCATATAAACGTGATTATAAAGCCATATATGCATTATGATGAATTTATTAAATAAATCAGTATTCATTATATTATTGGAAACAGTGGACTCACTTAGGTATTTTGTATTGCTGTTTTCCTTTTTATCTTACATATTATTACAGGGTATGAGGAGGAGGAGTATTACGATTGTCCAGATCTTTAGGTGATCTTGATAGCAGTGTCTGAGGCTAGGATGCCTCCCAGTTTTTGTGGACTACTATGTCTAGTCCATTATAATTATTTTATTTGAAAAACGATATATATATATATTTATTGATTTGTAATAATGATACTTTGAGTAATTTGATTGTAAATTATTTGTGCCATACATGGCACAAATAATATTTTTAATGTGTAATTATTCAATTACACTCTTTCTATATATTTTGAAGTATTTTAGTTAGAAGCTCTGATGTGTTATTTAATTCCAAGCCAGTTGGATATATTATATTCCACTGCCAAACCTTAACTCTGATGATGTTGTAGTAATGTCATGTGGAAAAAAAAAAAAAATTCACTTACACCTTTTTGTAAAAGGCGAGGCGTTACAAAAGTAGATCAAAGCTCTATTTAAAAAAAAGGGAATCAAACTGTAACGACTCGCTTTTTACAAAAAAACGTAAGTAATTATATCTGGATAATTACGTGTCATTAACCATTCAGAGATGATAAATCTAGCAGCGGAAAATACGAATATCTTTTTTTTTTTTCTTTACAAACGTCAGGGCAATTCCCTTACAATACATTCAGAGCTTTAACTGACATTTCTCTAGACATACATTAAAAATCCTTTACACTGATTACAAAGAAACATGTGTCACATAAGACACTAAAGCATACATGGAACTTATTAAATACAAGTAAATTCCTAAACATGTTACATACAAAATAATATAAACATTTACAAGCACAAAGCACTAGCATCCTAACTACAATAGCTTTAATTCTCTTAAGCTAGCAGTTAATCCATTCCATAATCTTCAGAACCTGCGCAAACATCTATAAGAAGGTGGTTACCGCCACAATCCCATAGTTCCATAAGTGAGCTAACTGTCATTCAACAACATCATGATTTATGCATTATTTAAGGAACAGAGATATGACATAATGATGTAGTGATAGTTTTCTATGCAAAGTTTAGCAGTTTAATATAGTCATGACACTCCACTCATATAAGGGCCGTACCCCCGGTCAGCGTATATCTCGAGGCCATACCCTCTACATTACATTTTATTAGGATGGTTTCCGCACTAGCGGAGTACGTCCCACGTCACTCCACTAGCACTTTGAAAGACGGTAGCAATCAATATGAATTATTGGGTTTTCGGTTCCAGGCACTATTCCCATCCTGAACCTTTGGAAGACGGTAGCAACCAATATTAATAGGTTAATTATTAAATGTATGCAATGATCAATCACACACATCCAATTAAAATAAAACATAAACACAACACTATTGAAATCCAATACTACCCTCAGTAAGTAATTTATACTTACAGCCCTTTCGTGCAATCACAGTTCATCATCTGCAACAAATACATATACATGTGCATACAAGGTCAATATCATTACTTCTAGGAACTCATGCCTAAACATGAACTCCAAAGTCACATACATACATAAATAGAAGTAATCATCATGACTAGAATTCAACATGTTAATTTTCAAACATTAATAATACCATAATCCATATTTCCATAAAATACTAAAACTCCAGACAAGACCTAGTCATTTCTAGGGAACATCAACCCAATCACCAAACCAATTAACAAAACATCTATTCTAAAACATATCAACTCTAACAATTATTTCAACCAATATATTTGAGAAATCACAGTAAAACAGCATGCTCAATTTCCATAACACTCAATTTCTAAAACAATGCATTACATGATTAAACTCATGAAATCATTCTTTAATTCTAGAGTTTTACAATTAATCAAGCCCTTAGTTTAAACAACACCACTCATTAATTATCAATAATCAAACATAATCAATACCTTAGAATATTATACAATTCTAGGTTTCAATAATATATATCAATCACCAATAATAAGACGCAAGCCCATTTAATTACCATAGGGAATTCTTAATAAAAATTAGTTTAAACCAAACATGACAAGGCACAACAATTCATGCTTTACATAGATCGGGTCAACACATGATATATGGCTTAACCTCAAATGGCCAAACAATAATAGTACCCATAACCAAGCACACACTTACACTAATCCCAATAATACCTCATATCATAATTGATCAACAACAAAAGCCACCTAGAGTCTTAAATTCCGTTACCAATCCATTAGGACTACATTTAATCCATTCCAATTTAACTAAATATATCCCACATAAATATCTAGCCAATACCTCCTAATAACATTCCAATACCTATCTAATTGAAACAACCTAAAACAAATCTCCAAAACACCATATGGCTAACATAGGAAATCTATTCTTTAAAATTCATCACTGCTCCGGTACTAAAATACCAATACACTCAAATATTCATTCAACAATAATTCAAGCTTCTAAAATTATCACAAGCCATCTAACCAAAACACTGCCAATAGGGAACAACGGAGAATAATCCCCCAAAATCAATAGACCCCAAACTGGCCAGCAAGACCTAATCCCAAAATAATTCCAACAACTAAAATCAACATAAGATACCACAAGGCCAAACCTAACACAACCTACGCCAAATCAGAGCATCAATTATCATTAATAATAACCAAAACTCAAATCCACAACACCCAATTCAATACCCATAGCCACTGCCGACACACACACAAGCACCAAATCAGCCAACCGAAAATGCCCAACAAGAACAGGGACTCCTAACCATTCGGCCATAACAGGAACCCACAACAGAAAACACAAATCAATTGAAAACATCACAACCCATTTTAACACA